>NC_046224.1:32947165-33147165 GCF_009819885.2 Catharus ustulatus
TTGCAAATGAACTCCATCCCATTTGCGCTTTTCAGGGTCACCTGTTTATTCCCATGTGCTATCCTAATCCTTTTTAATATTGTCAATGCATCTTGATGTCATGAGCAATTTCATTAAGAGAGAGCTGAAGTCTTGATTTTTGCTAAGATCGGACTGATGAGATTATATATCTGTATTATCTCCTTTTTGCCCTTATGCAAGTACAGACACAGGAAAAAATGTAAAGGAAAAGAAAATAGTTACTGAATGTTTTGAAGTCACCAAGGGGCTGGGAAAGTGAAATCTTAAGGGTGGTCCTCAACACAGAGCTTTACTCACTTGTTTTTGCAGTATTGAACTGGAAAGGCTCAACAGAAACCAAAGACAATGTGGATCCCTGTTAGAAGTTGAAAATAAAAGAATTTTCTGTTATAATTTTACAAAATTAAATAAAGCAAGGATAATGGAGCATGCTCGAAAAAGATATGGGAAGGAAGAAAATAACTAAATGTCAGTACAATGTCTGGGTATATAGATTTCAGGACAAAAACTCAAACTCAAAATGACAAAAACATGAGATCCTAGAACACCTTCCCAATAGCACATTTGGGAGTAAAGATTCCTACGACATTTCAAAATGTGTTTTGAGAAGTTAATGAAACACAACCACCCAATATGCTTATTGTCAGATAGGAGAGAAAACTCAAGAAACTGGGTGGCTTTCCTTCAGATCCTGTATCTTATCTGTATCCTATAAGGTTTTGATGGGGTGACCCTGTCCAAGTTCTCTGAACAAACTGAAAGACATCAGGCTACTTCCTCATTTCCTAAACTGGACTTGTAAATTTGCTTAGGTTTCAGTAAAATGCGTTTCCTTCCCTGCACTGCCTCATTTATACTCATGCTTTTTTATCTTCGCATTTATAATGGAAGCTTTTCTGCTGGGCATTCTAAGTACTCAGGTTGATTATTGTTTGCTTTAGAAATTCGAAGAGGCATGATGCACTGTGAGCTCCCACTGCTCAGAGGCCCTGGAGAGGCCTTTGAGTTTTACAGATACAATCTTGTATCATGCTCACCTGCCTGGCAGCTGTGGAGCACATCCTACTTCTAGCAGGTGCCTCTGAGCTCAAAAGAACCCTTTGATAACTATGCCAACAAAAAGCATCTACTGCTTCATTCTTGCTTGGTCCTGTCACCGAATATGTGGATGTAGGCAGGATGCCCAGGATCTGGCCCTTTCCTATGTACTTGGGAGAAAACAGTCAGGGTTTCATTTACTTCTCCATACCTGAGCTGTAGGTTCATAGAATATATTCAGTTCAAGATAAAAGCTATCCCCAGGTGTAAGAACAAGCATTGTTCTTTTAATAAGTGATCACCAGTAACAGTGTTTGGTGAAATTTGTGTGGAGAGACTGGTTGATTTAGAATTTTAAAACCTGTCATTTCCCATACAGCATTCTACAATTTTATACTTCACAGTATTTTTTCCATAAGTCTTCTCAGAGGCCAAAGCTGCAATACATTTATGAAGAATATTCAATAAAAGAGAATTTGAGTATTGTTGAGAGCTAAGTTCTGCCTCACAGATGTGACCTGAGTTGTGGTACTGTGTTGCATCACACTCCAGGGTTAAATTAAAGTTGGCCTTCTGCCTCACTGTTGCCAGTTCAGGTGATTCTATCACAGGGATTTTATTATATGTCTAATGATGTTTCATATTTTTCTTAATCCCTGACTCCTGAAGTCATACAATTCACTGGGGCTTGATGTTTTCATTAAAAAAAAGAAGTTTCTAGTCCTTATAGGATAAAAGGCAGCATGAAGACTACAAGCCTGAGAATACCCTCATAGTTAAATGAATGAAATGTAGCCTCATATAGTTTTTATTTGTTATTTACACCCCAGAGATTTTAAGCCTATCTTATGAGTCTGATTGATAACTTTTGAAATTCTGTAGTCTTTTTCTGATTGTGCTTATGTATAATAATTCACAGTATGGCTAATTCTTACACACATATATATATGTGTGTGTGTATGTGTGTGTGTGTGTCTAATTTTGGATATATGGCTACATAAAATACAAGACCAGAGAACCTAAGTATCTGTAGCCTATATGGACTGGACATACACACAGAGAAAAAGTATCAGAAAAATAAGCACTCTTTTCAAATATTACTGATTGTAATCAGGGCATCCCACCTCATGATCATAGAGCAGCTACATGAGTCTTCAGATATATTCTGTTGAGTGAGGGAAATAATATGAAAAATCCTTTAAGACCAAAAACTGGTGTCTTCATTTATCTACCCTTGTAGAATAATATCAACTGGAAAAAATAGTTTGTAATATGACTCCCAAGAAGTGCAGTGTTGACTACTTTGATGCATCTCAGTTATTTCTTTTCAAATATCCAAATAAGGACAAAATACTGTGACACCATTAAAAACTATGCTCATAGTTATAGAAATCCCCATGATGGTCCCCATGGAAAATTTGGCTCATTTCAGGGGAGCACCAGAAAGACCAAGGACTGTGGCTACATCAGTGCTGGCTGCAGCCAGCTGCCAACTCTATCAACTTTGGCCGCTGACAGTACTTTCAGCCAGTGGTATAACAACTGTGCACTCCTGTCATACTTTACACATAGGACATCTCCTTCAAACCAGATTTCTTTAATCCAATCTGGTCCTATTGCACTTGTCCCCTTACTGCTCTTTTCCCCTTCTAGTCCATGTTGCCTATGCATTGCACCTTTGTGTTGTGTCTAACTCTTCCTTCTTTGGTGAGGAACATGTTGCTCACGCACCCCAGATAATTTTTCCTCATATTTGCCTGCTGTAACAAAGATATTTCACTCATAAAGTACACACTAGCTGTCACTTGCATCCAGCACTGTATTCCTCTGTGGAGGACATGTCACCCATGATAGCTAAGCCAGCTGTCACTCAGGCACAGAACTTCCAACCATGTATCTAGGGCATGTCACTCATACACTTCAGCTGTCCCTTACACCAGATGTCCTTTAAATCTAGCACACCATTCTACATGTATGTGTTCATTACAGCTGTCCCTTTTCCCTATCGCTTTCCTCTCCTGTTTCACAAATGTCATTCAATTGTTCACTCCATCTGTCTTCTTCAGTAAGTAATCCCTTCTCTGTCTATACACTATGTCACTTAAAAACTCTATTCTACTTGTATCTTATAGCTGCCTGTTGTACCTACTATTTTGTGGTGGGTTTTCAAGAGTCATTTAGAGGCTTTAATAAGTCTCTGAGCATGCAGTTTAATACTTACCATTAGCACTCAAAATTCCTTCAATTTATCCAGTGTCTATGACAGGCTGTTTTCTCCAGCAAAGTCTTTTAGATATCCAAGTTTCAATAGGTGTATATGAGCAAAATGTCTCTTGCCTAGTCAGTGCTGAATTTCTTGAAGCTCCAATTCATGCTTAGGTTCACAAAAGATTCACAAATCATGTGTTCCTTCACCTTTTTTTGCTTGACAGATCCATCACAATAATAATTTGCAGAGCATGCCTATCCATTAAAAGGCAGAGACATTCTCCCTCCCCTTCAACAAGAGACTGAAAAGTGTAGGTTCAAATCAGAATTATGTATAAAATTCTCCTTCCTCCTTTACCTTCTTCCAGCTGTGGTTTAACATGAGATTTTTTCTGCAGTGGAATAGTACCCTAACCAAGGGATGATATTCACTTTTTAATTATGCTCTCTTATTTAATCCCTTACCTTGGTATTTTTAATATATCAGCAAATACCCATGATAGGGTGAGATGTGAACTTCTGACTTGCAGATAGACTTGTGGTTATATGTCTGTCTATGGCTATATTTCATGAAGAATGTAAACACAGATGAAAGAGGGTTTTGAGAAGAGGCCTCTTCACCACATGCCCTCACCAACAAGAAATACATGCATTTTGTCAGTATTCTTTTAACTCTTTCTGAAAAAGAAATTTCACCACAAACATCTTATATAAAGGGAAAATCCCATCAGCTGTACCATTCTTCTCACTGATTTCTATCATCTATCATCTGGTTCATTGAGATACAGTGTACTGTGGGCTGGTGAATCAGAAAAACCAACTGTTTGGAAGTTCGCTGTAAAATAAGAAGTCATAGTGTTGAGCCCTTTTTCACAACTTACCCCTTTACTTGTGGTGTGAAATGCATAGCAAGAGGAAGGCAGAAGATAAAGAATAATGGTTTGGTGCACCATAATTTCAAATGCCTTCAGCTTCCTTGCTAATGAGCCATTGAATATTTAGTTTCATGTTTCTCTGTCCTCAACTCATCATTTGAGCTGTGTCTGTCGTTTAGGTCTTCTGTTTACCAAACTGGAACTTCTTTTAGGTACTTACATGACATCCCAATCTTCAACAACTTGTTCAAACCCTCATTCCTGAAGCCTTGATTTCTCTATTTTTTTCAAATATCTTCTCTCACCCATTTTCTCCAAGTTTTTCAAACTTATTTGAATGTTCTTTTAAAATAAAAAAAAGCAAAACTTCTTCATAGGAATGCTTCACAGGGCAGAAATTAAGGGATTTTGTCAAGATGCTGAAGAGTGACCTCTGAGGGAATATGCCATAAATTCTCTTATGCTGTACTCAGCTGCCCTGAAACAAGTGTTAGCACTCCATCATGTGGTAAAAATTCAGCAAGTCACAGAAGCACATGGCTCCTCTGCTAAAACAGGTTTCAAAAGTACCATGAGCTGCTGTGGGGAAGAAGAAATGGAAAAGATGCATTGAAGGAGACATTGTTGGAGGCACAGCTCAAGATGCAATCTTCAAGGGGGAGCTTCTGCCACTTCTGCTCCTCCACACCTCATCAAAGGAACTGGGATAGGCTAAGTGGGCCATGCAAAGAAAAAAGAAGATCTGAGGCTGGTAAGGGAAGAGTAGGGCTGTTTGACTGAAGGTGAACATGCTGAATAGCAAAGGGAAGAGGTTTACCTAATATACAATCAAAGTGATGTTTACTGAATTCAATAACACAAAGTTTGTGCTTCTAGTCAATATGTTTAATTAGTTAATTAAAATGCTGAGAGTCAGGAACCATTTTGCCTATGACAAAGAGTAATGACATATTTATGTGGTAAAGGCAAGTCCACAGTAAGAGGACAACAAAGGTCAAACTTTCCCCTTTTCAAAAGGGAGTGTTCTTCTACATTAAATATGTGACCAATTTGTAAGAAGCTATCAAGACATTTAGTATAGAGAAGACCTAGGCTCCTCTAGGCTATTTACAATCACGGAATATTATATGCTTGAAAACAATTGTTTAAAACCCACATGCCCTGTTAGAGAGTTATAAATATCCTATATCAGTAGGGCAGGATCTTGTGACATGTTTTGATAAATTTAGATGTTTGTGTTCTTGGTGAAATGAAACATTCCCTTGATTGCTTCATGAACCTAAAAACCTAAATCTTTCTCAGTGGGAATCATAGGAAGTCTATGGGCTTTCATGATGCTGGAACCACTTTTGAGGCTTTGAGTCTAGATTACTAGTTCATAGATCTGATTTTTCCAAGATCAAGTGTCCTGCCATCCAGAAGCCAGTGCCTGTCCTAATAAGGCTTTAGTCTGACATCTGAAGCAGGGAAACATCTTTACACTTGCTTACTGCTTTTAGCTGAATATGCGTCTTCATGAATAAATCTTCATTTATAACAGCACAAAAACTTACCCTAGAATAATTGCTTCAAGATTTTCCAGTGAAAGCCCTTTCTGTGTAATCAGTTTCCAAAATTCCTCAGTGAAACACCTAAGAACTGGGTGGTGCCATGCCTCTTAACATCCTCATAAATGGATAACATCAGAATTATTTCACTGAATGTGTTTATAGTGAATAAGGTCGTCTACACCTGGGGCGGGCTCTCAGACGTGCTGACAACACTACTGAAGCTGATTGCCTCAAAAGCAAATACACATGGTTTTAGTTTATGTCTGCCTGTTACTTACTAAACGTATTTACAGGCTTGGTCTTGCAACCTGCTGTGTGCATAAAATTGCATCCATGTGTGGACCATGGCAAAGAAGGAGAAGATGATCTTCCTTACATGGACCATTCCCAAATATGCTCAAAGCAATTAAAAATGAAAAAACATTGCCCCCCATATTTCTCTGCTCCTCACACTGAAGGTCATTGCACTGTATGCGCTCAATCTACAGAAGTTATGATCTTTGTCTGGCCATTCTTTGCAGAGGGGCGCATACATGTCTTACAGTGGTTTCTGCAGTATTCCTTCATGGATTCCATTTGTCACCACCAGAGATGACTACCTTCCTTGCAGATTGAAACTAGCAGTGAGCTTCATTTGTGTTGGGAGTGGCGAAGATAGTCCTTGCCAACAAATTAAAAGGTTTGGTCATTGTCCCAAAGTTTATACCTTGTTTCAGTCAGAGCTTTTTTCCTAAGAAGAAAGCCCTTTTCTTGACTGCAATCCTTCCCTATCTGTAATGTCTAT
This sequence comes from Catharus ustulatus, assembly GCF_009819885.2. Classification (NCBI taxonomy): domain Eukaryota; kingdom Metazoa; phylum Chordata; class Aves; order Passeriformes; family Turdidae; genus Catharus; species Catharus ustulatus. The sequence goes on from NC_046224.1 coordinate 32,953,642, forward strand.
CAAATGAATGATTTAGCCACATACAACTTCCATGATGAGCTCAAGCCTGTTGAGAAGGGTTGTTTCCTCATCTGTATTTTACCAAGAACAACAAGGCCTTTTTCCTGACTAGGGCTAAATGGTTCAAAGGAGAAAAGCAGTCATGAGCTTTGTTAATACTAATATATATACTAATATGCAGATTCTAATTGTAGGGCCAGTACTTGACCCTGCAAGTTGCAGTTCACTGACTTGAACATCTTTGATGATTATCTCTCTTAATGTGCCCCGTAATAATTTCTCTGCTTACTAACTACTGTTGCACAAAATTAAGATGCATCTGAACATTTAAAAATGGTGCACCTGAATATTTTAAGGAACTATCCAAAGGACTTTTTGAACTTTTGCGGATAATGTTAATCAAGCTAGGGATTCAGAGACTAAAAATAACCTTATATGTCAGGAAGAAAGAACTGGGAAAAATCTGGCCAATTAATTTTTCATAGATTCTAGGCATAATATTCAGGCATACAAGGGAATCAATATGCGAATATTTAGGGGGATTCCAATTAATAATTAAAAGTAAGCTTATTAAAAATAGTCAATGCTTTAAAAAAATCTAATCACTTTCTATGTTGTAATTACTGACCTAGATCTCACCACTTATCCATGCAGATGGAGTCTTAGGTCCATATGGAATGGTGGTGGAATCCAAGGGGCTCTGCATGAACAAAGGGTTTGGTCAACATGGAGCAAATTGCAGAAATGAAGCCTGTGTAGATAGGAGAGAGTACCATGCATAATGGACTAAAATAAGACATTATACCAAGTGCTACCTAATACAGATTTGCTGACTTGGAGATAAATACTCATTAAAAGTGATAGATTTCAAATAGGTTGACAAAAGGGAGAAGAAAGTAATTACTAGGGTAAGGCTTCTCAGGGGAAAGCATTATCTAGGAGTGCCAGGCAGCATCACTGTGGTCACTACTGGAATCCATCTTATTTCTAATGACAACTTTGTTATCTCAGCCATGGAAAGTAGAGAAGATTCACTAATTGTGCTTGGGCACCAAAGGCAAAATTTTGAAGAGATTAAAGAGAGTAGTCATGTCCATTATGCAGATACAAAGATATTTCCAAAGCTACAGGTGACATGGCAACCAATCCTTCTCCCTTACAACCACTGTTACAGTACCAAAGTACAGTAATTTCAAGATTATAAGACACACCATTTTGACTAAAATTTTGGTCTGAACCCAAAGTGCGGCTTATAATCAGGTGCGGCTTATATATGGACAAAGAACGGAAAGTTGCTGTTTTAGTTTGGAGGACAGCTGTCTGCTGAGAAAGGAAGGAACTTCTCTTTGAAATGGAGAATGTAAACCCCTTCCCTCCAAATTATTATAATTTTGAAATCAAGGGGCTTTCAGGCAAAATTATGGAAATTAGGAATAACAGTTCTTTGCTAGGGAAATTAAAATAGAAATACAGTACTACAAAGAAACAAACTCCAAACCCTGACAAAGCCAGAGTACAACCTGACATCCTGTCAGGCAGGGTGTTGGTAGCAGTCCCATTAAGTGATGGCTGCATCCTCCTGCAGTGACAGATGTGATTCAGTTGAAGCAGTGCTCCTGCAGAAGGTGCAGTTTCCCTCCGGAGGTCCAGTGGTGATGTGGAGAAATCCAGTTTTCCTCTGGAGTCCAGTGGAGAAAGGGCTCCCTTAGTGTCCCAAAACCTCTGTTTTTATCTTGGTAAGAAATGTTGGGCCCTTCCCCCTGGCTGGTACAACTTCCAATGGGATGCAGTAATTTTATCAGTCACACAGTGGGACTTAATGGGCCATTAGCAGAAAATGACTCGCTGGAGGAAGGATGGGTTGTGAAAAGATAAAGAACAATGCCCTGCCTGGTTTCAATGGATGGGCCATTAGCAGAGTATTTGCTGTTGAGATAAGGATCACTTCCCCCACCCTCAACAGATGGTGATAGAATAGATACCTTTTATCACACTCTGTATTGTAACGTGCGGCTTATAATCAGGTGTGGCTTATCTATGGATAAAGAATGAAAAGTTGCTGGCACCCAGAGATGTGGCTTATACTCAGTGTGGCTTATAATCGTGAAATTACTGTACTTAGAAACACTCTTCTGCCAAGAGGATTTTCAAAGTATTGATTCTGTGTTTCTGTGTTCAGACAAAGTACTGATGCTAGCTAACAATTTGCTTGAACCTCTATTTCAATTTTAAATACAGGAAACTCAGTAAGATTTTTTAAAATATAGGAAAGAGTGTCCTTTTGGGCCAAACACTGAGGATATGCTCTGACTCTGCTTGCAATCTGGTATCTCTGAAATTCCCAAGGAGATGACTAGGTACTGAAATACAGAAATGTTGGACAGTACAATACCTATTTAAAAGCAAGTTATTGGCTCTTGGCAATACAAGACAAGTAAGAGAGGATTATCAGGTTTCTGAAGCACATAGATATTAAAAAATAAATAAGCATCTGAAGTACAGTTTTTGAAGAATTTAGGCATTTACACCCAAAGTGAGAACTATTAAAAATTTTACCTCTGAAAATTATCGAACCTCTATGTTATAGCCAGAAAGCTCATATTTATAGCCTAAGTACTAGAATTTTCCACTTTTAAAACTGAGATCAACTTGGGCAGGCTAAATATAAAGATCTATAATGCTAACCTAAAATTCAAAGCTAGTGAATAAATAACAAATCAGAGTCCTACACACCCCTTGACATCCCAATTCAGAGAAATCCTTGAAAACTTTTTATCATAAAAAGCTGCAGTGGCTATATAAATTTCCGATGAAAATTATGGGTGGTGCAAGAGGGGTAAGAACAGAAAAGCACTAAATGGTGTCGTAACCACAAGGAAGATTACATATAAGTCTAATAGTTGTATTACCATCAGTAGTCCTCTCTCTCAAGAAATTACTAAGTTTACAATTCAATGGCAAACTGCCTTTGGGGCAGCAGGAGAATTTAAGGCTCTGACTGCCAATCTCACATAAACTCCAGGGTCAGTGCTTAAACTGAGAAGGTGGATGACACTGCAGATACAATCATATTTCTCATTAGCTGCCTTAGTTTTGGTCCCTTGCTGTTTCTTGATCCTTGTCTTCTTCAGCAGTCCTGTAGTTGTGGATATTTATGGCATCTGACTGTAAAGTCAAGCACTAAGTGTGGATGTAGGAAATCACTTGTTAAAGGGTAGGTATGGAATGGGTGCACAGTGCTATGCCAAGGGAAGAGAATGTGATAGAACATGACTATTTTGTCATGCAATGCAGACATTTTGGCTGTTTAGCTCTGTTACAGTTTCCACCATGCAAAAAACGGTTTCCATATAAAACAGGGGGGCTATATATGCTTGCAATCAGGGTTTACATTATATATAACACACCCAAAGTTGGAAACTAAGGGCAGAAGGTGAGCAAGAATCAGGTTCAAAGTAGAATTGTTCAACTTCTTTACAAAGCAAACACCTCTTCCATATCTTGTGTTAATTAGTGTGGATTGAGTGGGGCATGAACTGGGGAGTTGGAGCAGACATGATATCCAACAGGAGCAAATGGTTGACACCTGTTCCAAATGTCAGCACAACAGCAAAAATGTGGGGACAATATGTCTGAAACAAAGTTTCGTTTGAGGGGAGATTCAACATAATTAGCAATCAAAGGAGACTACAAAAAAAAAGGTAGATGACAGCTATTTGAAAAATAGCAAATCCAAAAAACAACAAGGGTGAAAAATATATGCAACAAGCATCACAAGAAATAATAAATAGCTTGATTGCAAATAGATTTGTGTTTTGTGGTTGACTGATAATTCTTAACTGAATTATACTAGATTTCAGAATAAATTCATGCCCTTTTACATTTTTACAGCATAGAGAATCCACAGGGAACAGCTGCAGTTTTAGAAAATTAGGATTGGGAAAACTTTGTTTAGGGATTTTGCATTACTGAATGAGGGAAACTGTGTAAGACAGAAACTACCAATGCAAACCAAACTCTTTGGTGTCTGATAAAACTGTGCTATCTTACTGTAAAGCTCTCTTCTTTGTAAAGATAAAGTTAGTAAATTTCTCCATCTTTTCTACCCAATCATTTATTTTCATCAATCTTAAAGAAATAACATACTTATGATTTACTCCTGTCTCAAATGTGTCTGGAACTAAAATTGCCAGCAGATTAGAGAATTACTGGAGAGGAGCAGACAGACAAAGGAGTGCAGACATGTGGAACCTGATTGAATAATATCCATTCCTCAGAAATGCAGGTGAAAGAAATACTAGACTCAAATTACCATAATCTATGGAAAGATTTACCTGTTTATAAATTTTGGGAAATCACTTAAGGATTGAAAGGAGTATTATATAAATACTATCTAGGTATTCCCTCTCTCTGTGGTCTCTCAGATAAGGATTAGCCTGAGAGATGGAATGTTAGCTGTACTGAGATTCAAAATTATTTAATCTTTTTTTCAAAAGGTTGAAAGGTGTATTGGGTTTGCATGGCAAGGTTTTGGTAGTAAGGGTATAAGTAAGTATAAGGATAGGTCTGTGAGAAACTGCCAGAGACTTTCCCCAAGTCTGATGGAGTCATGTCAGGCACCTCCAAGACAGACCCACCACTGGCCAAGGCTAAGCCCAGCAGTGACAGTGATAGCACCTCTGGGATAACACAGTTAAGAAAAATGAGGGGGAAAAACTGCACAGCAACTGCAGAAGAGAGAGGAGTGAGTGACACTATGTGTGAGAAACAGCTTTGCAGACCAGTGATAAAGGAGGGAGAGGAAGTTTACCAGGCAGCCCATGATGAAGACCCTGATGAAGCAGGTTCTCCCCTTGCAGTCCATGGATCTCATGGTGGAGCAGAGATGCACCTGCAGCCTGTGGAAGACCCCATGCTGGAGCAGTTGGATACCTGGAGAAGGCTGTGATCCTATGAGAAGTCCATGCTGGAGCAAGCTCCATGGAGGAACCCACACCAGCTGCACCCTGTGGAAGGTATCCATACTGGAACACTTCATGTAAAACTACAAATTCATGAGGGACTATCTCTCATAGGAGAAACAGTAGGGGAAGAGTGTGAAGAGTCCTTCCCCTGAGGAGGAGGCAATGGCAGATACAATGTCTGAGAAGCAGGTTGCCACTCCTGTTCCTGGTCCTCCTCCTGCAGGAGATAGAGAACATTGGAAGTGAAGTTGAGCCTGAGAAGGAGGGAGGAGTGGGGAGGAGGTGCTTCATGATTTGGTTTTGTTCCTTATTATCCTGCTCTGATTTGATTGGTAAAAAATTCAATTTATTTCCCCAATCAAATCTATTTTGTCCCTTTTTACCAGGATGGTAATCAATGAGTGATGAGTCCCTGTCCTTATTCCGACCCGTGAGCCTTTTACTGTATTTTCTCTCCCCTGTCTAGTGAGGAGGGGAGTAAAAGAGGGGCTTTGGTGGGCACTTGGCATCTAGCCAGGGTCAACTCAACACAAGAATAAATTTCACAGAAATTTTTATATAAAAGAAATTTTTATATAAAATTTATATGTGAAATGCAAACAAATGGCAGTGAAAAAAAGAGCTCCACACTGGACGAAAAAATACAAGTGAAGAGATGAAGCACCTAATTTTATATACTTGAGAATAGGAAAGATTAATGCAGGACATGATACGAGTCTATAAATACCTTCAAAGAAAGATTATAAAGAAGGGATGTAAGTAGCCACAACCTAGAGAAATAAGAAGGATAAAGAAAATGACCAAAAAATAAGACTGAATATGTTTAGCAGGATATTAGTAAAAGGCTTTAAAATCTGTAAAAAAAAAGGTGTCTTGTGTTTGAGATTCTGCAAGAAGAGATTATCTAAGGAACTAGGAAAACAAAATATATTCAGAGAATATCAGGAGAGTCAGATTAGGATCAAATAAAGCATGCATGGATCTCAGCATTCAAGTGGGAAGTCTCAAGTGTGCCTACTCCAAGTTAATAAGGTAGGAGTAAACTGTAGCTTCCCAACCATTAGTTTCCTCTAACTTCAGATGCATCAATCTTGGTGCACTCCCAGACTATATATGCCAATTTACTTCATTTTGATAGAATGAAATTCACATGCTTCAAAGCCAACCCATGATGCCAAACAAAGTGTGCTGTGTCAAATTATATTCAAAAAAGCACTCTCATTTGGGACTAAAATACTTAGATATCTCTCTTGCATATTGAACTTTCAGGTAGGCTAGCACTGGGATATGTCATGCTGAATAAGGTAGACCAACACAGAGGAGAAGCAGGAGGTTCCCAGCTGCAGGGCAGAGTGCCCTGGGCATGCCCACTGGAGAAACGCTGGGATCTAGGGAGCTTTGAAGCACTGAAGGAAACACCTGGTGAGTTTAGATATCTGCAAATTACTATCTACAATTTACTAAGAAAGGGTTTTTGGGTTTTTTGTTTTGTTTTTTTCAGATGCAGATTTGAATGTGTATATTTCTTTCATTGCCACTGTAGGTCTTAGACATAATCTCTCTATCTGAAGTTTAGATTCCCAATTAATTTGTTCACATATTTCAGGGTGGTTAATAAAGTTTCTTTATTGCTTTATAGTCTAAGATCCACAAATACTTAAAAATTCTTTTAAAATCTTTATGGTTTTCCTAAAACTGACTTGAAAGCTTTGTTTTAAATGTTTCTTTTCCATAACTGGTTTTGATCAAAGAACATTTCTGCCCCATCCCTGATAAAGCATACTACATGACAGTCACTCATGCAGATGCACATAAACTCAGCAAGTCTTATGTATATTTGTTATTAAGCCTTTAACAAGTCTGTCTCCTTCCAACTAATTAGTAAAAACACTACAGCCATGTCACTCTCTCAAGCTTGTTGTTGATGGTAGAAATAATAGAAAAGATCTGATAATGGCAGTCTGTAGCTTATGATTTAGAAAGGCTTCAGGTGAATTGATTCAATTACATAACTCAGTGAATTCGAAGTTAAAGTATGAAGGATTTCTATCTTTGGCCAAATATTTATCATCTTATATGGCTTTAAGTTATTGAAGGTGCAAAACTAAACTACTAAAAGATAAGACCAAATTCCTGAATTAGGCATGTCCTGTATGAGTGTTTATAGGCTTAAATGTTGTGAAGGTACATCTAACAGCAGCCACTCCTACCTGTGATGCCCCTACAGTACAACCTCTCTACCCCAGCAAATGGCAGTCCTCTCTTAAGGGCCAAATTATTATGTTATGGTATCTTGATCTTCTAAACCTTTTGTATTTCCACACCATACTGAAAATGCTTTGGCTAGAAGGAAACAAAGATTTTTTTGAGAATAGGCAAGAAGTTATTTTATGGCAACCAGAGGCTTCTGTAATTATAGATTTAAAAAAAGATCTATATTTTAACATAAGAGGTATCTGAAGCTTTTCCTCTGAGAAGTCTGTGGAAATAAAAAAACCACCATCCTTCTTCTTGGGAATATTTTGTAATATTTTAGAACGTTTATTTCAGTGCAGAAGACCCTCAGAACAAGCAGTGTTCTTGTAGTTGGAGTAAAGAAGGATGCCATCTGGGTTTAATTTTCAGCTGTGCTGCTGACTTGCTTTGACACCCTGAACAAGGCATTTAACATTCTTATGTCTCAGCATTAAATGATAATTAATTACAGTTGTATCCAAAAGCTCCAGTCAAGATAAGGCCTAAACACACTGGCTACTGTACAAACAAGGTTTGACATTGTCCCTGCCCTGAAGAATCTAATTTGAAACTAGATACAGCAAGCAGATCTGACACAAAAATAAAGAAGGGAATAGACAAGAGGAAGGTAATGAAAATAAGATAATGAGGTTACTTAGGGAGCCATCATAGAACTTGAATGTTCCAAAGCATTAATAAATTAATTAATTAATTATAATTAGCTCTCCCTAATCGCACCACAACCTCTCTACCACAGGTTTTGTGTAGATGCCATTGCAGAAAAAAAATCCTGAAGTATCTAACGGAGAGTATAGGTCAAAGACTTAGGGTTAAGTCTGACAGGTTAATCTATATGTCAGAGTAATTCAAAAAGAAATGCAGAGCTGATAAATTGAAATTCAACTGACATCCCTAGGGAGACAAAGGAAAATACAGGTAACCATGTTGAAAGGGATAACAGTTTTCAATGACATTTTAAATTTAAAAAAAACCCAACTTACATTTGGGGTAGCATTTGCTATTTTTTGGTGTTGCAAAAGTCATAACTGAATGGATATCAGGTTGAACTTTTATATTTCATTTGTCAAATTGTGTGATTTTTCCCTTCCACAATCAGCTGATAGTAAGCGAATATGTTGAAATAATAAGCAGCAGGTCATCAACAACTTGTGGTTAGGGGTTTTGGTTTTTTTTCACAAATCCCAACCATCTATTTTACTTGCTAGTGAAATGGAAACCAAGGACTTTGACATCAGCAAGGATTTCTTTCTCTCCCCTATGTCTGTGTTCCACCTTCTGTCTGAATATGTTCTGCTATGGGTCAGCTCATACTCTACAGAAATAAATGTTGGGGAGATCTTTCAGGAAAGCTAAAGAAGCTAAAGCAGAGTGTTGATTTCCTTGATTGCAGACTAGAGGCTGGTCTCAATTTATCTTTATTTATTTATTTTTTCAAAGTGGAAGAAAAAGCATGTTTTAATAGCTTGTATCTCTGTCCACCTAGAGCTCAAGCCAGTAGCAAAATTCTGCCTACTCCAAAATGACAAGATATAAATTTTAGAATCTAGCTTTATACTACCACATGGAAACACAGTTTTGAAAAATCTTAAAAGATCCACTGGGTGAAATTCACTGGCTGAGAATCAGGCCACAAACACACTGAAATGTATTTTTCCAGTATCAGATATTTCTACTCCCAATTCAAACCCTTTAAACAGCAACTTAGATCTGCTCTTCTCAACTTCCTGCTCTGGCTATTATTATTTCTTTGAGTGTGTTTCCAGTTACATGGGGGAGAAATCTGACTAGTAATTTTGGGAAATCATTTAGTTATATAAAAACATCTTTGCTGTTTTGCCTGAAATGTGGAAGATTAGGATATAATATCTTTTGGGTTTTCAATGTACTGCCACTAATGGGAAGTAGCTAAAAAATATAAAAGGGATACAAAATATAAGAAACTACTTCAGTTGCAAAGAAACATTTCTTCCTTACATTTTGCACAGTTTTGTCATATTGCTGACTTTAATTAGAGCAGAATTCTAGACTCTGCTCATTGGTTTATTGAATACCATGAAATGAAGTTTATTTAACTTTCTAAACTTAGGAAAGCAGGGTAAAGCTAATTAAAATTTAATTACAATATAATTAATCATTCAGGCTCACTGTGCCAATGTTGACCAGGTGATGACTGATGTCATCCTTCCTGAGCACTCCTGCCCTCCACATTGTGGGTTTTTCCCTGCAACAGTATGTGGTGTCTCCCACATACCTTTTTTTAGTTCCACCAATATTTTCAATGCCTAGTTCAGAATGACAACTTAAGGAAGAAGAAACAAAAACAACCAAAAAACCCCCAAAATTTCCTAATTTCATTTGTATTTTTGGGGCACTTTTCTCAGAAATATTTTAATTTGGACTTCTTATTGCCTTTTAAATTTGACAGAATACACCCATAAAATTTGTTAGTAATTGTTTCATTTCCCAGCTTGGCATGTGTAGTTAACCTTGAAAGACTGATTGGACATTGCCTGCACTGAACCCAACCTTTGCTGGTACCACAAAGGTCACAGAACCACTCTCACTGAATCTGTGCCTTTAAACACAAGGTTCTCTATATATTGGAATTGCAATGCTTTTACTGGCCATTAATTCATCATTAAAAAGATGTTAACTTGTGACTCATTGTAAGACTCCAACTTAAAAGTCTCTCTGGCATGGAGTTCTCTTTATCTTGCACTGAGAAATCAGAAAATCTTTTGAAATAACAGAGTATTTGTAAAATACAGGCTCATTGTTTTTAATTGGAAAAATTTATGGAGAAGAAAGGTGTCTTTCTTTACATTTCAGTCTGACAACACCATCAGTAATAGTATTCTGTACTTGCTTTATGGGAACATCCTAAGTCTCCACCTAAACAACAATCTTGATTTTTCTAACTGTTGCACAGACAGAATTCTTTATTCAAAAACTATTCAGTCTACAGTGATTGCATAATAAGTACTTATGAATATTATTAAAATACTATAACTCTTATCCTGAGGCACTGCACTGCACAGTACTAGAGTCATAACAAAATTTTGGATTTTGAAAAAATAATAGAATAGAATTAAAGCATTATGAAAGAAAGACATCTGTTGTTGATAATGTTCATATTATTTTGGAAAATAACACTCATTGCCATGAAACTTAATGAATGAAAATAATTATTTTCATTCATATTGCTTATATATTGCTTATATTGGAGAACTTTTGATGTTTTACAGTTTAGATGTGCTGAGTGCTATGATACTTACAGAGAGAAATACAAATCTTAATCTGGATAATTTAACAATTAACAAAATGTTGAGCAAATATGTGCAATATCTGCAGACATAGCTCAGAAATATTCAGGGCCACAGTAACTGGCAACCTTTGCAGGCAAAAAAGCGTTTTGAGTGGAAGCTTCATATCCACACATACATAATTACAAAACCAAGATTAAATTGACATTCAAATCAAACACTTAAAATCAGCGAGGTATCAGAAACAATGCTACCAGGAAATTCTGTTCTAACTCTTTATATGTACAAATTTTAATATGGTCTAATTGTGAGTACATTTATTTCTTCTGCTTAACTTTTCACTGGGTTATGAAGATAGTATCTTCCAACTCATGGCATAGATTTTGGCCACCAGGCTGAGAAGTAGCAGACATGAGCTATTATCCATCAGGCAGATGGCTCTCCAGAGAAGGAAACAATGTACGTTTGTTCTGTAGTTTGCAGCTGCTCAGAAGATAGCAATGAGGTGTTGAAATTTCTGCCCCACAAGGGGAATGTTGATCTAAGTCTGAAACAGTGCTTGTAGACAGCTCAGTCAAACACATATAATTGGCAGATGTTTTGGAAATGCAGTATAAAGTGGTTTACATTTCAGTCTATCATAAAAAAATGTAGGAGCTGCTCCAAACTCTGAGACTTTTGTGACAACCCACTTATCTGGTTTGTCAAATCAGAGTGCTGGTCACTGCCTTCTTATGAGCAGAGAAGTATGAAAAACTCGTGTAGAGTAAGATTATTGTTATAAAATATATTAGTAGCACTTGGTGGGCTAGACAAGAATGAATTCTTTCTTTTCCTGCTACAGATCAATGCGCAAAAACAGTCTGCAAAAATTTAATGGAATGTGGCATATACCCTTGCAATCTCTAGTGATTAGCATGAAAATAAAAAAATACATGTAGTGTTCTGTGTCAGAGACGTGCTGGGATATTTATTAAGTCAAAATTTTGGAAGTGCATTGATTATGCACCACAGAGTTTAAGCCTGAGCCCAGTATTACCACCACTCTTTTTGAAACCCAAGAGGGATCATGACATAACAGAGGTCAAGACTTCCAAAACCAAGAGTGTTGGTTATGATGTAGGTATTCTCAGCAATGGTAACACCTTTTAGGAGAGTTACAGAAGTGGGCTGTGGGACTCACCTGTCCAGATGTTGTTGTCACCAGAACAAGTCAACCAAATCATTCACAATGAAATCAATGGAAAATAAAGTTCTTTCAGAGTGCTGTTCTGCTGTCCTATATTAGGAGTATGTAATAGGACAATGGATAACAACATAATAGTATTTATTTCAGTTTCTTCCCTCTGATCATGAGTAGATGATTAAGTCATTAAAGTCATTAAGTCGTTAAGTCATCAGCTTCAGAGAAACTACGGATAGGTGTTACAGTGCATCTGAAACACCCACATGGAGGTAGCAGGAGTGGAACAAGCCTGATAGTACTCCTATGGGTTCTGGAGGGGCAGCAGGAAGCTGGAAAAATCAGAGGAATTCTTAAATTGCCATTAAAACAGGTTGTAGATGACAATGCTTTGGGAGTCTAATCACTCAGTTGAAAGAGAGTCTTATCCATGCAAGGACTGGAGGCTATGTCTTCATTACTGCCATTGGGTCATTTGCAAGGATAACTATTTCATCTATAGGCTCAACTTTTGTCTACTTAGCCCTTCTATAAGATAGATATAATTTATTCCATGCAGAGTTGGCATAGGTTTCTGGCAAATGAAAAGCATTTTGGGCTGCTAGACTGCTGGAAAACCCAAATGGTCATCCTGCATTATGTACTGGCTCTGAGTATGGCAATGTAGCAGACTGATGTCGCAAAGTAAATGTTTCATTCAGGTGACTCAGACAAGGAGCACTTGTTTCATGAAAATGAGCAGGGCAGTTTATGTCAGAAAAGCAAAAGTTATACAACATCAGGCACAAATGTGTACAACTGCCAACTAAATGAATCTGCAGGGAAATGTAAATACAGAAGCCATTAAAGACTAGTCAAGGTACTTTTTAGGTCTCTAAACAATAACACTGAGCAGATCAGTAACAGAGCCCGTCATAATTTGCAGTCTCTGCAGAAACAAAGAACTTCTATTCCATTTATTATCAGATAGCAGCATTCCTGTATTGAAACTCAAATACAAGAGAAACTTCCCTACTCTGTGCAGTTATTTTGTTCATGAATAGAGGCACTGTTTAAGATCAGTAGGTTACATACACCTAGAAGGACACTGTGCCTCAGAAAGTTAACTAGGAAACTGTTGACTCAGACTTTACTGATGAACATCTCATGGCTTCAGGCTCCAGGAGTCTTCATTTACTGTTTTATTTTTTCTTCAGCAGAGTTCATTTAATTTGTAATATATCCAAAGGGTTAGAGTGTCGTCAAGTATGACAGCACACATGTAATAAATAATGCAGTATTACTGCTACCTTTAGCAAAATTTTTTTGCTTGGAAACAAAAATGCATGAGTCCATTTTTTTAGGTTGGATATTTTAAATAGATATTGGTGGTAGTTGCAGTTATTCACTGCGGAACAATCCACCATTGCAACAAAATTACAGCCTTTTAAAAAAAGGTTCTGAATTCTGTTTGAAAATTAATACATGAATACACTAAACTGCAAATGAAATAATTTATCAAACACATCAAGTCAGACTTTTAACTTTACATGACAATAAATGAATTGATATTTGCGTATATATGAAAAATACCTAGTAAAATTATTCAATGTAGTAAGGAAACACGGAGATCAGATTGCCATGCCATCAAAGCTAAATTATTTAGGGATTTAATTTTTTTCTTTACTGCTGAGGAAAACTGCAGAGTAATCCCTACACAGTCACTGGACATGAGTCTGAAGTACAGGGAGATAAACAAAATGATTTGTGTGGATTCCAGCTATCTCTGTCTTTAAGGCATTGAAACTGCTGTGAGCTTCATGCACAGAGGAACCACCAAAGAGTTGTGTCATCCAGACCCTCTAACTCTCCTTTCAGAGAGAGGCCTCAAGACTGGAAAAGTATGGGTCAGAATGGCACATTCCTGGATAGGAGCCAGTTTGGACTGCATGCAGGATGGCCACAGTCATGTAAATTTAGCCTCTGTCTGGCATGAAGCTGGAAACCAGAACAACCTTGCACATCCTCCTGTGGACCTCCAATCCAAATCCATATTACCTCAGGCACTCATACAATTGTCTCCATGTCATGATGAAACAGTATTGCTTAGAATCACACTCAGAAACTTGATCAACTCTATTAGTTTTTCAGTTTTGATCTGACTAATCAGCCAGTGTAAATGAATACTTCTCCACCAATTAGTACTCAGGATCCTGTGGCTTCACAGAATCTTAATGGCATTAGTATGGCCTATATTTGTAGGTAAGGCTGTAAAATTGGAACATTAATTTAGTGCTGATGTCATTCTTTGAAGGGAAGTGGAGGGACAGACACTGATCTCTTCTCTTTGGTGATCAGTGACAGGATGTGAGGGATTGGCCTGAAGTTGTTCCAGGAAGGGTTTATGTTGATATTTGAAAAAGGTTCATCACCCAGTGGGTGTTTGAGCCCTGGAACAGACTCCCCAGGGAATGGTCACAGCACTAGTGTGACAGAATTCAAGAAGCATTTGGACAATGCTCTCAGGGACATGGTGTGACCCTTGGGAATGTTCTGTGCAGGGACAGGAGCTGGGCTTGATGATCCTTGGGGATCCCTTCCAGTTCAACTCATTCTTTGATTCAGTATACTCTGATTTTAACTGGTAAAAGAATCCCTTCATAAGACTGTTACATACATTTTTTTCCTATAACATTTTAAAGATCAGATTAATAAATTATTTACTGTATTGTCAAACTATAAGCACATGACCATTCTTTTCAATCATTGAAACAAATGTCAAAGTGACCAAATTGGGATAGAATGTTTCCCTGATATACTTCCTCCAATACATCTCAGCTAACACTTTTGCACTCTTTCATAAAGCAGGGAAAAATAAATAATATTTTTATGTTCTAAAAAAAAATCCTGATATGTTGGGTTGTGTTTCTATTTCTCAGAATCTCCAGCTTTTAAAAATTCAAAGCCCTCAAGTCTTGCAATTAGCGGCATAAATTAAAACCATAACTACCAAAGAAGTAAAATTTGGACTAAGACTATACAGACATTACACAGGAAAAAGTGTCAAAAGGCTGAACTGAGCCTTTGACCCTTTCTCTGATTTTTCATTAAAGATTTATTGGATATAAAGTTCCTAAACTTTTATCACCTCTTGTGAAATAGAGAGATACATTTCATTCTTTGAGAAAGCTATCCTAGGTGCCCATTCTTGCAGAGAGATGCTGTGAATTCCTGTGCACATAGGTCAATTGATCCTCCTGATGGCCTTGGGGTACTCATATATGGAGAATCTATGTTGTATTACCAGAATTTACTAAAATTATAAAGCATGGTGAGAAATACAGCTGTATTTACAATATGCAAATGTACACTATATGCACACTAAAATAACCTTAAATGCAATTATTTTTTACTTAACACAAGTAATAGCTCCATGGCTTACACATGAAAGCCAGGAAAAAATATTAACTTCTTTGAGGAAATATTTCTCACCATAAGGTAATATGCATCCACACATTTTATGGGCTCTTTTCCCCCTGAAATTTTTAAAGTTAGTAAAAAAATAACAGATTTTTTTTTTTTTTTTTTTTTTTTACTTCAAATAGGAAACTATCTAAATGCATATTTCAGGTTATATTTTTTTGATTGATACTGGGGGGGAGATTTCTGCCTATTATTGACATGTTATATTGTCACATTTTTACTCGGACAGTTCAAGTAGTAACATTGAGTAGAGTGGGATTCTGAAGTCAATGCTAGGTGTGAAATCTGCAGATGGTGTTTCGCTTAAGTGGTGGGTTCGCAAACATTCCCCAGCCTGTCATCCACCATTTTCATGAAATCTACCTAGATTTCAAAGCCAAAATCTGGAACAGCATTTTTCTATTATCTATTTCAATTTTTATGGTATACTTATTTCCATAATGTGTGGGGATCAAAGGTAAATTCCAGAGATGGATGATGAATGAGAAAGAAGAAAATGGTCTTGACCCATCGGCTTTTCCCTTGCATAATGGAGAACGAGGAGCTACTTTAAAATAACAAGAAGGGTGGATCAAAACTTTCCTCTTTACTTCCTCTGGTCTTCATTTCTTTTTTTATCTTTCCCTGCTTCTTCATCTTCTCCCTCTTCCTTTTCAAATTATATACACTCTTACTCACAGGTTTCT
This sequence comes from Catharus ustulatus, assembly GCF_009819885.2. Taxonomy (NCBI): domain Eukaryota; kingdom Metazoa; phylum Chordata; class Aves; order Passeriformes; family Turdidae; genus Catharus; species Catharus ustulatus. The sequence goes on from NC_046224.1 coordinate 32,969,456, forward strand.
ATCACTTGGTCTACGACTCCTTGCTGGCAGACATTTTCTTTTCCTCACATATTCGTTCTTTCTACCAAAAAACTTTTCCAAACCATCTCTTCCCAAAAGCTGCCAGTTCAGGCCATCTGAGTCCACCCTCAGCCCATCTAATTTCTTTATGCATATGCACACAGCCATCAACTGACGCCTTCCCCTTACAGTGCAAATGTACTCTGCCTTTCCATGTAGAAGTTCTCTGCACATCTGCTGAAAACCTTTCCTTTATCCAGCTCCTCCCTCACCCATCACCTTCATTCCAGTCCTACACAATGGTTTTTACTGGGCTTTACCAAATCCTTGTGTATAAAATTCCCAACCTAGTCTTGCCTAACCTAAAGGTTATGCTGGTTTCATCACCATAACATTCAATCATTTTGAGGAAACTAAAATGAGAGTTAGGTTTGCCAAATGAAGTGACTGCATATTGTACAGCTTGTTCTGGTAAACTTTCTACTTTTAGGAATATATTTCTACTGGATCTGGAGGAGTCAAAGACGCAAACCCAGGCTATGTATACCTATAATTACACAAATTATGCAGAACTCTGTGTTTTGTTCCCCCTAGTCATAAGCTTGCACTGTTGAGAAACGTTGATAGTCCACTCTATAGCAGCTCATAGCAGCTGTTGCAGTAGGAATTGAAACTCTGCTAGCTAGTTTCAGCATCCACTGTCAAGTTATAGCAGCTTTCAAAGAGCAGGACCCTGTTTCTCCCCACATTTATTTCTCAAGGACACTTCTAAGAGCAGTTCTTTCCCCTTTCCTGTGGTAACTGACTAATGTGTTTTCACCCCAGCCTTCCTCTTGTCTGATTTAGAACTTCCTAATCAAGTCTGCAACACATTAGTTGAATTGAGAATTTCTGTCCCTGAACAGAATTTTTCTGGAAAAGAAACAAGAGACTATCTGGATTGAATAAACAACAGAAAGAATCTGGAAGAAGGTCCATGTAGTTCCTGATGGTTTTTCATTCTTAATGTTAGTTCCTGTCAGAAGTATCTCAATAGCACAATAGCTTATGCTAGTCTGCTCACTCTGACACCAGAAAGCATAGTTGTAGCATTTTATTATTTTTAAAATAATTTATTTCTGTTAGGTCAATCAGTACTAATTTATAGACTGTATTTCCTTAAGCCTTTAACCTCACTTTTGCTCATGTTAGTGTTAGACTGTTTGGCGCTTACACTAAACTTTAAAAAAATCCAACAAATATTGTGAGACAATAATGTGTGACAAATAATGTGAGAGAATCGTTTAAAAAAAAGCCTTGCCTCTTTTACTTTTGCCATCAGGTTAATCCTCTGCAATTAAATGCATGAATACATGGAAGATGATGAATATCAAACTTCATAAGCTATTTAGACAAAGTTATCCCACTACTGTCATAGAACATCATTCATATCGAAATGTATATCCAGCAGTTTCTTATTTAGATTTACTGTGTAGAACCTCAAGAAATTACTTACCATTTCTGGAATCAAAGGCAGTAATGGTTTCTTTAGTGGATTTTACTCCTCTCATTTTATGCTCTGAAGTTTTGAGGTGTTTGGATATTTTTTTGCTCCGTGCAGGTAGACACTGTATGGCTCACAGTGAAAGTAGAAGTTCTCTTGCATTACTTGTGTCATGCTTTTCTATATGCAGGATTATGACCCTGTGACTCATATGGTTTTTGTCATACCACACACTCCTGTTCCTCACTATAGATTATGCTTGAGATCTTTTTCCAACATGGAATTCTTTGATTCCTGTGTGACATTCTAGTCCATGATGGATAAATGAGGGCTTTTTCCTCTCATGAAAACTGAAGAACAGTGACTAGGTTCAGAAACAGAAGAATTGTATCAATGATGGATTGATATAACCTCAGTGATAGAACCTCTACCTTCCAGATAGCAAATATTCTACTCCCACCTCAAAAAATGGCAAAAAACATTTGTTACATTATTGCTTATCTCTTATTTTTAATATTACATCCATAAGATATTCAAGATGCTCAAGAAAATTTACGTATCACCTTAACCTGATCTGAAAATCCTCTATATATTTATTTGACAGTGATATATATATATTGAGTTATATAGCACAGGTAGATACCACTAGGCTACTTGTGATGCTCTTTCTGGATATAAATGGAGATTTGACCACTCTTGTTTAACAAGACCTTTTTTGTTTCTCAGAACAGTTAACTTTTGTATCCTGAGCAGTTTCAGCTCTGGTAATTATTCATTTTAGTGAATTTTCATTTGCCTGTTATTAATTTTTTTTTGTTTCCAGAGAAGTGCAGTATTTCTATAGCCTCTTCAGATACTGATCAGGATATGAACAATAAGTGTAAAGACTTTAATGGTTGCTGAGGTATTGTATGTTTCCATTTTCAAATGTAGCACCATGATATTATTATTTGTAATTGTGGCAATGAACTGATTAAATAAATTGTAACAGCTTAGAAATTCAGCTGAGAACTTTAAATTGATATCCTAGCCTTAATATTTGTCAAAGTAGTTTGAGGACATTGTGGAGACAATAATTCAAATCAATGTGAGCAAAATAGTAAGCTACTAAGTATAAAATTGGGTTATTCAGTTAAAGTTTTCAGATACTTTTGATATACTTCAGCATTCTACATGGTTATTTAGACCACATTGGAACCAAAGGGCTTGTTATTCCAGAATTCATATACATGTCCCACAAGCACATTCAACAGGATAATATTTACATTTAAAACAGACTAAGAAAGTTCACAAGTTTGTAACTGTCCCAAATTTTACACTTTTTTTCTGCTAGCAACTTCTGCTAAAGTCATTTAAAGTTAAAATGTAAATTTCATGCTAAATTCCCTGGTCCCTTAATTCTCCCTAGACAGATAGACAGCATTCACATGTAAGAAATTACTTCTACTCTGAAGTACTCTATTGCTATTGAAAGAATATTGCAGAAAGTAGATTTGTGTATATCAAAATGGGAGAAATATGTTAAGCACAACCACAGCAAGCAGGCATATTACACACTTGTACTCTCATGCAAGTATCTGTATAAAGATAACCCAAAGTTGAAGAATGTCAACTGAAACTGCATATTCAAACTTTTGAAGATTTTAAAATAAAAATGCTATCTGCAAAAAAGACAGTGACAACATCGATTTTCTGTACATTTTTTTCTATCACCTCAATCTTTAATTTTTAACTGAGAACACTGTATTTAGAATGGTCCTCAGTAAAAAAAAAGAATCCACCTAAATAATAGACAATATTATGGGAGTTTTTCAGTTTCTCCTTTTGATACTTAGATACAACTTCTGCAGATGCCTGAGATAAATAGCAAAATCTTGCTTCTCTTTTCCTTTTCTTCCTTCTCCCTGGATACAAAATGCCTTTCTGTGTGTTCTTTTTGGGTTTCAGTTCCACAGAGACTTACTGTTGTGCCATGAACCAAACAGCAGAAGGAAATATGTGAAGAATGAAGAAAGGAAAGCCAAGAAGAGAGGGAGAATAATTCTGGGATAGAAAAATTCTATATTATATTAAAAAGGAATAGGTTTCTTAGAGTGGTGATGGATGTCCCAAGTCTATCAGTATTTAAGAAGCATTTGGACAATGCACTTGGTAATGTTCTTTAATTTTTTTTCATCCGTGAAGTGGTCACGCAGTTGAACTAGATGATCATTGTAGGTTCCTTCCAACTGAAAATATTCTACTCTGTGTTGAACAGAAGTGTTATTTACATCGCTCACAGATAAAAAAAATTCTCCTATAAACTCGATTTAAGTGCAGTGCTATCTCTATGTCCCAGACAAATTTCTAGCACTTAAAAGCCAGTAATCCTCATCCTAGACTTTCTATGCATTGTCATTGCCCTTGAAGGAGTGGGATCTGCTCTGCAGGGCCACTGACTGTCCAAGAAACCACTTTGTGAAAAGTGGTTAAAAAGAAACTCCAAAAGCTCAGTTGCATTTGCTGAGAAAGTTTACATTTTGTTCATAGAGCAGTAAATTTGCTAGGCAGAGTTTTAATGAAGGTCAAGGAAAGGGCCTGGAAACAGGGTTTATGAAAGTGTTGTAAGATTCATTATTGTCATTGTGCGGAAAAGGATAATTTTCCTAAGAGAAATGGTGACATATACATAATAAAGTCCCTGTCCCTGTCATGACAGCTCAAGAGCATGCCATCGTTACCACCTATGTCACACTGCAGGTGTGCCTGCCATATGGGTGACAGCCGCTGACTTCTCTGATCAACACATAATTATCTCTGAATAAAAATGCACATCGGAGTAGCTGGACATAATGGATTGAGGACCCAGGGCAAAATGCTCTCTGCTGCATCCCGCAGCACCACCTGGGGGTAGGAGGGGGCTGAGGGGAGCCACAGGAGCTGGGGCAACCTTGAGAAACCTGCAGCGCCTGGGCCGCCCCGAGGTTATCGTGTTTATCCTTCCTGTCTTCTCTGGGATAGGGGAGGTCACTTGGTTAATGGCAGGATGCCCCTGATAGAAAAGGTCCTCCTGATCAGGGCTATTCTCCACTATCTAACCATACATCTCTCCCACAGCATCTGGATAGTTTCCATTTGCAGAGTCCCCTTCCCCCATAAGATAATAAATATCATATCACAAGGATGGCAGTGCTCCTTCATGGAACACTGACTGTTTATTAGAGGCAAAAAGTTTAAGAGAAATGCTAACAATGTTCATTAATGGCCTGCATCCAGGTTTAATGAGGCATGTCAATATGCGAACTGGGCAACATCAGTGGCATAATAGTGGTGGTAAATGGGAGTAATTGTATCCAATTGTACGGCACAGCTTCCAGGAATGAGCCCGAACTGCCAACTGACAATGACAGAGCAATTATGGGAAGGCAAGCGAGCTGTGTCAAATTAGCACTTGGTGAGAACTCATTTTTCAGAGATGTGCTTGCTCTACAACACCACAAGTGATAGCTACTTTATTGTGAGTGATAGGAAGACCAGCACTTAGACTGATGTTCTGATTTGTCAATAGCTGTATTTGAAAGCTTAGTGTCACAAATATATAGAGATATTCAGGGAGAGAGGCACACTGCTCATGATCCGAAGGATAAGAACGTCGCTGAGAAGGTCATCTGTCAGTGTGAGCTGTCAAAGAGAGATCACACTCTATGAAAAGGGAACATTCAGCCGACTTAAGTAATTACCTTTGACTGAGATTTGAAGATGTCTTCTTTTGTTGGCCTACATTGACTGCATAATTTATAATTTACTGCAATCAGTGAAAGGCCAGGAATTGTAACTAAGAAAATCCTTATTTTATTTCTCATAATTACATTTCTTTTTTTCTCCCTTAGTGCCTCAGAATGTAAAAAAATAGGATATTGATGAAATATTTTTCAGTAGCTCCCTCAAATCACCTTTATCTTTTAAGATCTCATACCCAAACTGGGAATTTGGGGTTTTCTCTCTGGTTTTGGGGGCCTTTGTTTGCAGATATGAGTCGTACCCTATGCCATCTTGCAAAGTGCACTACATTTCTAATGTGGCTTTACATGCTTTGTAGGATTATCAATTGAAAAGGATAAAGGAATAATTCATTTTTTTCTTTCTAATGCAGAATAAGAGAAAAAAAAGAGATTTTGAGTACTAAGCACTGAAACTGTAATCCACATCCTATTCATAGATACAGATCAGTTTGATATAGTTTTCAGGACTGCAGAAAGATAAGTATTGTAGCAAATATTTTAGGAACTTTGTGGATTAATAGAATTTTCATTGCTTGGTGTGTTTTTTTAAACAGTAATCTCACTGGATCAATGTTTGAAAAGTAATTTTTCATCCGCTAATAATCTTAAAAACAAAAGATAATATATGACCAATTATGCTCTGGGGTATAAGAAGAAATGCATTTTTGGTTTTTATCTTAATAGGAAAAAATATCTACTTACATTTTATTAACTAAAAATGCAGCATGAATCGTTATCAATGTAGCTGTTGAATTTTTTATTTTCCCAGTGAAAAATAATTTTTGGAAACTTTTTTTTGAGCTTCTTTAATCTGTTTTCCATGGTGGGATGTTTGGGGTCTCAAACTTTCCAATTCAGGAAGACAGGGAAGTCTTAATTGGGAAGGACTGAATGATTAATGAATTGCAACAAAAAGAGACCAGGGATTAGCATGCCTTCTGGCCAAAAACTGTTGTTTAATTCCAGGTGTATTGATTAGCTGTATAGTTATTGACAAAAGAATTAATTTAAGTACTTTAAGTCAATGTTTCTTTAGTTGAAAACTTTACCTTTAGACACAAGGAAATGCCAGTACAAAACTAGTCAATTAATATACTATCAAAGTACAGTCGGAGGAGAAAAGGCTTTATGTCTTCACATTTTAAATTTTAGGTGGGATTTTTTAATGTCGTGTTAATTTTCCAAGATTCATCAAGGAACCATATTTCAAATTCGTAATTGTGGGTTTGGTGATGTTTGCTAATTATTTCATGTTTCCTCTGAACTTTAAAGATTCTTCTAAAACATACTTTGTTTTCTTCAGTTTGAATTTCAGTACCTGACATTATTTTAAATTATATGCCTTGCTGATTCTGAAACACATTTTTAATCATTATTTTTTTATGTTTCAGAATTCTTTAGGCCATTCAATTTCCCCTATTGTTGAAAGCTGTTTAATTCACAATGCCTTGAGTACAGGCCCGTCATCTATTCTATAGTGACTATACCACTTAATAATGGAATAGTGCATCAAAGTGCCACTTAGGTCTCAAATTGTTATGTATGACTGTCAAAGCGGTGAAAAAAGCAAAAAGAGGGAAAAAAAAAGAAAAAAAAAGAGAAAAAACCCCCCTTGATTTGTCTTTACTACTGGAACGTGAATTTGTCAGCCAGGTTTTGAAATCACAACAGCATTGCTTGCATCCCCAGCGAGATGTCGAAAACTTGACAGGTACATATTTTTTCAACTACAAGCACTTCTATAATGAAAACTAAATACACAAATCTTATTTTTTTTTAGCTCTTGACAGATAGTTGTTGCCAATGGGATTTAATGTTCAGGTTTGAGTTGTCAAGAGAAATAACCAATAAGCAATCCAAGTAGTCAGTATACAGATATTCAAAAGCAAAATGCCTGGCTTGTGTGATATACTGGGAAGATTTGAGTGTATAATTAACTAACTGAGGAACCAAGGACACTTAATCTTCCCTCTAATGGCAAGTTCAACCCATCACTGCCTCTCTCTGGGGGACAAACTGTAGCTTGTTTTCTGGTCACCAGGGCCTTTGGTTGTCATTTTGCTCTTTCTTATTCATCATATCCTTGAGTTCTGGCACTGTTTCTTTCATCACTACTCAGACACAGTAAGAATGAACAAGATAAACTATGGCTCATTTCTGAAACTCTATTCATCATCCTATGTATTTTTAAAGTGTGACTGTTATCTGCCTGCCAACTCTGTCACAAAATTATCTGCTTTTCTTTCAGAGCACAGAAAAGGAATATGCATTTGTGCATTTGTTGCCTGCATAAGCATAGGTTTACAATGTATACACTGGAAACCATCAATATCTTAAAAAATGCTCTAGGACCAGTCATTTACCTCCAGGCTATTCACTCGTTTATATGACAAAGCATGTATGTGCATGCATGTGCAGTATTTACACATAGGGGAGCAAAAAAGCAGGCTGGTGCTAAGGGGAATGGCTTGTGGAGGAGGCCAAATATCTTTTGCATTGAGCAGCTCCCCCTCCCAAACCCCCATGTGGGCTCTCAGCAGTCAGTAGGAGTGAGCCCAGAGTGGCAAGAAGTGCCAACAGAGAAATGCTGCTGAATTCAAACTTTGCATTAGAGGGGGCCAGATAGCTCCGGTGTGAAAGCCTTCTTCAACATTCCCATGTGATCAAATGTACCCCCCCACCACCTCCCCAAAAAAAAAAAAAAAAAAATCCATTTGCTTACGAAGCTCTCTGTTCACAAAAAGACAGTGGAAATGGCTTCTGGGAAGAATTTGGGGAAAAAAATATTAAAATAAAATATAATAAAGTAGCTTTTAAGATGCAAGACATCCAAATGAAGAATGTAGCACGAGGAGAGAATAGTATGTCTAGTGCTTTCTGGGCCACATGCCAGGCTTGCAGTCCAGGAATCAGGGGCATCCAACAGCTCTCCCTGGTCACTGATCTCTGCATGCACAGCTATGAGACATCTCACACAGCTGGTCCAGAACCTCAGACCACATATATGTCCTAATGTACCTCTTATAAATATCCACACAGCAGGGAGTGAGGTAGTGATTTTGCAAACCTGTCAGTACAATTATTCTGGTTACCAAAGTACTTTTTTTACTCAGCAAAATTTATTACTTGGTGTGAAGAAGTTTTACAAATAAACAGAAAAAGTCTCCATGGACAAAAACAGAACATGATGTACATAGGTAAACCCAGGGCTTAAAGTATGCATTGTGAGCAAGGAGAGTCAAAGTGAAGGCTGACACAACTTCTTTACTTATTCTTCTTAAACCACTACTGTCACTTGTGCACTGTAAATCTGTCTTTGTTCATGGATCATTGACCCTGTGGACCAAGACGTTTAAGGTCACTGGTATCAGAGTAGCTGGTGTGCTTATGCCTTATGGACTTGATCCTGAAAGGTCCTGAAAGGTGCTGAGTCTCTGCCAACCAGAGCTCAGGCTGCTCAGCAGCTCACAGGATTGGACTTCTGCCCTCTCTTGTAAGGAGTTTTAACATTTTTTCTGGAAAATATTGCACTTTCATAGGAAATCTTTCTGAATTGGAAAGCTGTGCCCTTCCTCAACTAAAACCATTAAATCCTGAATCCCATTTTTATTTAAACTATTATTTGTTCGCAAATGTTTTTGTTGAAACAGATAAGTTATTGAGCCCTCATGAACAGCAAGAGAGCAGAAATGTACTTTCTGACAGTTCTTTTTGATATGCATATTTAAACATTGAAACGTCCATTTCCCCAGTTTAGCAAAATTATAAAAAAGTTCATTAGCCCTTTCCAAAGGGTTGAAAGATGATTATGATATAATTACCTACAGACACTTAATGCACTGAAAGAATAACTGATATTACTATTCTAAGACTAGAAAACTTAGTCTGATTTTTTTGCATCAAAATATGCATACTTGTCTGTTTAATGCAGTTACTTATAAACATTAATTGTACCTGATAAAAAGCTCATACCCTGACTGATATACATGTTAGAGGTACTGTTGTTATCTGCAAGTCTGGATAGCTCAAGGTTATATGACTGGGTTAATAAGATGAGACTCGTGGTTTAACACTCAGGCTTCTGACACACAGCCATAAAGATGCTGAATGAAATACAACTGGCTGTCTCTTCCTAGGAAGCAGTCTACAGGCCTCTGGTGATTGTTTCAGAAGTTAGAGAATATTAAAGGTCCCACATTTCAAAGTGCCTCATTTGTAAAGAGACTTATAAGTGAAATAGCATGGAAGAGACACCCACTTGAAGAAAATCTGTGTTTAAATTTTTATCTGATGGTTTTTATTTTTAAAAAACATAATATTTTGTACAAGACAAAAAAGATAAGAGAATTATTTTCATGAAACAACTGATCTGTATCTAATCTGTATCTAATCTGCAGAGACATATTAATATCAAAAATAGACTTTCTGAAAAATAAGGCATAACAAAGATTTCATAATATATTTGATTAATCAAAACCCAAACGCAAAGTTCTGATCTTCCCAGATGCTGATGGCTTACAATTTGCTTCAGGGCACTATAAACCATGAAGCACTAAATGCTTGCATATATTTTATAATACACCAAGCTCTCAAATATTTCTATAAAAAATCCATCGTTAATATCTTACTGCTTCTTTTCCTGGGCTGCATTGCATGGACATAGCATCATGGACTAATTTCTGAAGAAACACTTATTTTTCTTTTTTACTTCCTTTTAATCTCCCAGACCAGCATGCTTGATACAGAACAGACAGCAGGTGATGGGGTTTTTTTAGCAACTGCAAATAAGGAGCAGGAGCAAGGATCCTCAGCCTTGGTGGCTCAATGGTTAGCCAGAAAAAGGATACAAATAGTTTTATTGTGTTCTCCTTCAGTCCTGGTTCCCTTTTTGTCCAACCTATTTTGCTGACATAAATGACATTTGAGAATGATATTAACTTATATTGAAGACTTGTCCACGGACTACAGGCTATTCTGTGAACAACACTGTAAGTCAGCAGAAAGAAAATAGAAATTATGAGAGAAGAAAGAATTAATCTATTTCAACCAGAGGCTTCATTTTTCACATCACAAATTGCATAAAAACCAAGGATCATTGGTGTAAGGATACTAATAAACGTTTATTTTGCTCAGTCAGAGGATAAGCATTTTGTCAGTAGGTGCAATAACATGAGATACCCAGCATCTGCAGAGTGCTCTCCAGAAGCACCTTGCAGATGTTTTGTTATCATTCTTTGCCATCTCTGCATGCACTGAGTGGGGACAGATATTTCAGTGTCATACACACATATCAGTAGCAACATTTTGGAGGAGAGGGAGGGAAGGGCAAAGGAAGTGGGCTATGAGCTAACCTAGAGAGGGCAAATCTGTCCATCACCCTACCTTTTAATTCCAGTAATGAAATAAACCATCTGAGGGACCATTTTGTATCACAGCATTGGGGAAAAAATATAGAAGGATGTATAAAATTGAAACTCCTCGTGTTATTTGGCTTCTTGTTTAGACATGGTGTTTAAATTGGATGTTGCACATGGTAACTAGGTATAACTGCTGTTCCCTGTTAATCATCTTAAATATTGAGCAATCTCTTTCTTAAGATTAGCAATGAATTTGTTTTATGTTTTATACTAATACATGATTTTGACACTTCTCAAGCGGGAAAAGTTGCCTCAGGTCCCAAGTTAACATCACAGTAACATTAAAGCCAAGGCTATGCACACTGCCACTGTTGCCCTTGTGTTGGCTTCATACATTGCATACATCCCAGAATTAGGCTTTCTAAATATTTAACTACCTAGTTTCCACCCCCTCAAAAAAGACAGAAAGGAAAACTGAAATAAAAAATTGAGAAGCTCAAGGAGGAGCTGAAGTTTAACAAACTAACTTGTTTAAATGGCATCAGAAATTGCCCAGATCTTTGTCAACATCAGTGACATTGTAATCTATAATATATTAAAAAAAAGTTACGTACAGTATACACTGGAAATAGAAAACAAGGTCAAGGGTTGTATTTTAGCTAAATGCTTTATTCAAGTGTGGCCAAACTTAAGCAAGGTTCATTCCTTCCCTCTTCTATGCCCCTATAGAGTCTGTTGGGCAAAATTCTGTTTCCCATATTTTTTTATCCATTATTACTCACGTGAGTGTTGCTCACAACTGAGTGTAGTGTGTCTTTTTGACCCTTTCTTATGGCTTATTTTAGACACTGAAAAAAAACCACTAGCATTTTTCAAGTTATGAGAAACAAGAGTAAGAGAGGGGGATATACACATCTGACCTTGAAAACAGGGCTGATGTCTGCCATGCCAAGCTCAAAACGAGCAATATTGAAGGAGGCTCAGACTAGATGCATTTCGCAGCTCTCTCATCTGCTGGCATCTTCCACTTCCTCTCCATACATTTCTGTCTCTCTTGAACCACATCTGACTTCATCCACTGCTGAAGAACGTGACCTTTATCTCAGGTTACCCTAAACAAAATAAATGAATGTAAGTCCAGTCCCTGTGGTTTATTAGTAAATCTGTAATTAATCATTATGTGCCACCCAGAATTATTGTCATTTTTATCTCCCTCGACATACCTTTTTATCCTTTTATAGTCCCCCTTCCTCCTACAGTTTTTCCTTTGTTTCCAGTGACTGATCTGGCTACCTTTGGGGATATTCCAAGTTCAGAGTGAGTTTTATATTCTAACTTCAGATCTTACATACTGGAGATGTGGGATTTCTATATCTGGCAGTACAGGTTGCCTGGGAGATTGGTAAATTCATACTGTGTAGATGAAGAAACCAGATTCATACTTCTAAAACAGCATTTCATACATAGCAAGATATTATTCTGATCAGTGGAAGTTGAAATTAATGTTGAAAGTACTGAACTGAAGTTTTAAAGGAATGAATGTAAGGAATGACAACAAAAACCTTGACTGTTGTTCCCTCTGCATGCAAGAGACTTGCAATCTCTTTGAGCTGCTACATAAAATTGCCATTTAGAAGGAAAAAGGTAAGTGCAAAATTGCCACAAATATATGGGACATACCAGAGAATGTGGAATTGGGTCATTGTTTTAAAACAGGAACATTTCAGAGAGATGCAGAAAACCCTGGATGCAGAAAAGAAAAAGAATGAAAAAAATGGACAAAGGAGGATTTGCTTAGAAGAATTGTTTAATTTTAGAACAGGTGGAGTAAAAAAAAAAACGCCTTTATTTTATCAAGTTAACAGAAGGTATTGCTGATTATTTTGTGTTTCATCTTATTGCTTGTTACTCGTTTGAGGGGATATATGTTCTTTTTGATAATGATTGATCCAGAAAGGACTTTTGACCTTGTAAAAATGTTTGACTGTTACTTTTCATGATGTAAGGACCAGTTCTTATTTACATCCATCCTTAATCAGCCCCTACAGGAAAATTTAAGGATAAAATGCCATCAGGCCCTAGAAATCAGTCAGGTGGACAAGAGGACACAGTTCATTAACTCCGCTGCAGTACAAGGCTGGGGTACTCACCTGTCTCTTCACATCTACCTCCCAGTTACTCCAACTCTTGTAGTGAACTCACATGAAAGAATTATAAAGACAGGCACTATACATTAGGCATCACCATAAGAAATGTTTTCAGGCACTCCAATAACTGAATAATAATGGTGGGGGATTGCAGTGTGATTTAAACTGAATTCACAAGTTGGCTTTTACAACATGACTAAGTGAAAAGTTGTGATGATAGAGGCATTAATTTATCAAAATTCATCCATGTTCTTGCAGGAAATATAAGGCTCTTGTGTGAAAAATGTTTCAAAACTTGAGGTTGGAGCCCCTTGCTCCAGTTAAAACTGAAATCTAATTATTCTAATTCCTCCATATTTGCCTACACTCACACACAGTTAGCACTGAGTATCCCCAGCTCCCCAAAACAGGGAGGTTCTTTGTGCTAACCCTGAATGACCACACTACAGTCTGCTGTGTCTTCACATGCATTATGGTGTGACAGGTTTAACCCTGCAAGATAGAAAAAAAGATCCCTAATTATGTGCACTATTTTTCCCCCAAAGCATTTCTAAAAATTCAGAAACAAAGAGAACACTATTGTGCAGAGACACCTTCTTTCCTTTTTTTTTTCCCTTCCTTTCTCTCAATTTCTTTTTCTTTCTTTTCTTTCTTATCTTTCTTTACTTTTCTTTTTCTTTCTTTCTTTCTTTCTTTCTTTCTTTCTTTCTTTCTTTCTTTCTTTCTTTCTTTCTTTCTTTCTTTCTTTCTTTCTTTCTTTCTTTCTTTCTTTCTTTCTTTCTCTAACCTTTTCTTCATTTTCTAATGGATACTTTTTAATAGGAGTTGGAGAGATGATAATACAGATTTAATTCCTATAATGTTTCTATAATCAATGCTTTGTATCCGAACAAAAGTGTAAAGAAGGCCATAAATGCACTAAGCTGCATTTCAAAAATGACATCATAATTGCAGGACTGCCTATCTTACCTTGGCCCCAAGCATTTACCAGGATTTAAATTTATTTCAAACTGTTCTCCCAAGTCTGCCTAATTTTTTTTTGTCCAAATAGCAGCAACTTACAGTTAGTGAACAAAGCTTCAAGAATTTTTTTTTTTTTTTTTTTACTTACAGCTAAATTTAACTTTACCCATCCAATAAAAAAGAAATAAGGGAGCCTTTATTATCTCCCTGGATTTCTGGGTATGATACCACATCATAGAGAAGTGGTTATTAGAGACAATGGCCTACCAAGGTGAAGTTTGTAATAAAGCCTATTATGTGGTTTCACCATTGACACTAATGGAATGTAACAGTGATTTAGAATGATTTAATGGTTCCCAGGTTGTGCTCTAATAGTGCTCTTTATATTATGATGTATATCACAAAACCTAATGTGGCTGTTGTGATATATTGACAGTATTCATGCTGTTTCATTTTTTTAGGGGAATTTTAAAAACTGTCAAAAAAGAAAATTAATAGGTTGCAACTGCGTTATTTTCAAGGGGTCTGTTTTTTAAATGTATGTGCATAAATTTCTATTTGGTTCCATGCTTAAGCTAATAAATTCATTTGCATTTTTATTCCAAAGTCATAAAAGTGGAATGCATGCATGCATACATTGTGTGTGTCTGTGTCTGCATGTCTGTGTTTGAAGCCTTGTTTTAAATAGATAATATTGAAATTTGTTTTAAAAATGGCTTTAATGGTTTCAAATGTTCATAAAAGGGTAGTGTAAAACAAGTTTGCTTTGCATAGGCTGCAAAACTACACTAATTTAACAAAAGGGAGACAGCAGGGGATATGACTACAGATTCACTCAAAAAACATCCAGACCCTTAGGGTCAGGTGGCTTTTAGACTTGCATTTAAAGTCTGGAATTTAAATAAAAACACAATCATCCTGGAAGAGAAACAAAGGAAGATGTACTAGAGCTGAGATACCTTTTGAAATAGTTTGTGGGTTTCTCAGCAATGCCTCACCTATTAGCTTTAAGGCATTTCTGGCTTCAAGTAGGTTAAGGAGCAGCAGGAATTTTCTTGCATTTTTAAAGTTTTTCCCCCTCTTTTTGTAATTTAAAAGCATACAGCACGAAAAATCATTGCTTTAAAGATCAGCACCTTTCAAGTGTGATGATGAGCTACTAGTTAAAATAACCAAAAACAGGGTTCTCCCCAAAAGGAGTTTCATACCTGGCTACCCTGTGAATGCTGGAGCAAAGGTCCTTGGCATTTTTTCTGATAAGTGTTTCCTTCCCCATTCGCAAAACTTCACACTTTTTAAAATTAGTTTCCCACACTTTCACGCTGAAACCATGTATAGATCTTTTGGAGGGCAAAAGAAGGTAAGAACCATGAAACTAATTGTTGCTGCCTCAATTTCCTCATTAAACACTGCAAAGGGAGCAGATCTTCTCAATCCCCACTCAGGCTGAGAATATGTCATCCATATCTGCTCCCTCAGTAATAATGAAAAAGGGGGAAATGTCACTTTTGCTGAAAAGGGAAGAAGGACAAACGTACAAGCCCTTACAGGTTCTGTAGAGGGGAAGAGGGCAGCAAGGAGACAGCTGCCTGGCAGTCAGTGTGCCATGTCACAAGACACTGTCCTGCACTTGTGTCAGGGGAGACTTCACTGTCTTCTGTTTCTTTTGTTTCCAAATCATCTATGTCTTGTGTTGTGTGCTACAGCTGCCGCTGGCAAAAGCAGGAGCAAACTGAACTGGGAAAAATTGAGGTGCCTGCATCCCAGACACTAAAAGGGAGTGTATGATCCCTTCCCTCCCAGCAGGTGAGCATTGCTTCCACACCAGCTGGTAGGTGCTGCTGGGACACCATTTGCACTGCTGAAGTGGAAAAAAATCCATATGGATTCAAATTGCATCCTCCTTTTGGAGGTGCAGAAGAGAGTAGTTAATTTAAATTACCCAGCTGAATTTACCCCAGACGAAGCATAGCATAGGTCCCCCATGATGATTTAAATACTATCCCTCAAGAGGGAGAGAATCACCACGATCTGGAAGAAAAAGTGATGTGAGCTCTCAGAGAGGACATGAGTAGAGGTGAATAGTTTTTGGTCTGTCATCACGTCAAGAACTTCCTAAGCAAAGAGAGAATTTGCCCCTGCAAAGCATCTTCTCTGCCACCGGCTAAGTGCTCTGTTACAGGGCAGTAAGAGGACACTTGTCACATCCTGCTTCACGTTAGCTTGCTTGTAGAGGTTCTGTGATGTTTGTTTTTGGGGTTTTTTTCCCTGTGAGCACAACAGGTTGTGATAAAACTGCCTGTGAAGAGTTTAGCTGGAACACAGCCAGCCATCGCCTGATGGGATCACAGTTTGCATTGCATGTGCTTCTACCCTCATGGCAAGGGAGTTTACTGAGCACAAAAGGACAATTTTCCTCTTTGTCTGATTCATCCTCTAAAACTGTCCACAAAATCGTAATTTTCCAAGTGTAAAAAAGTATGTACAGGCTGGAAAATGGGTTTATAAATAGAACCTTACACTGAATAATGACTTTGGGGCACTGAACTGAGAGAGGACAGGCAGAATTTTGGAGAAAGTCATTTGGTTTGACACTGAAGTTATTTCAAAGTTATAAGCAAGATATTTCTCAGGAGAGGTTCTCTGCTTTTTTTTCCTTTTTGTATTGTGTCATCCCTGTGGAGTGCTTTCTGGAATCATAGAGAATCAAATTAGGCAAAGTGCCTGTTATGTAACCTCATGGTTCTTCAAAAATAGTGGGAGCATCACTATCACTAGAGCTTCACCCTTCCCAAAGTTTATCTATACCACATGGAAAGTGGGGTCAGGAAATAGTGGAGACCATATAATGAAATATAAAAATCATTTTTACAGCAATGCATAGAAATTTGCATAATTATTATCCCATTTTGACTTTTTAACTTTAGAGAATCTATGTGGGTCAGTTTTCCCTGTTTTAATTAGCAAAATCAAAATAACAAAAAATGGCAATTTCCTTCTTTCAAGCTCAAGTGGACTACTGAGCCTGTAGCAATAATTATATTTTTCAAATGTGAGGTGCCTAATTTAAAATACGAGATTCCCAGTAGTTGCACAAGTTTTAAGGACAAGAAGTGACAGAAGCAAGTGAACCTTTTGTTCTTATTGCTTCCCAGCTGAAAGTCCTCTCAATATCTAAACTTTGTAGGAATTATGTCATTCTTGTAAATAAATTTCTGTGTCAATATTATTTATTGGAAACTATTTTACCCACTGGGGTAAATGAAGAGCAAGGCTTACTAATCAGATTACTAGCATGCTTATTCTAATTTATACATTCCATGGTTAGCCTTTAAGCCACAGTTGACCTCTTATTTTTTATATTAACTGGAAACCATTCATCAAGTGAGTTACCCCTCTCCTTTCAAATCCACTTGTATTACTAAAAGGTTGAGTAAAGACCTCTGGGGAACAAGGGCAATTTTTGACATGGATCTCAACAGATTAAACTATGCAGGGACAATATAGAATACATTGGAGCAATAACATTATCACATCATAGCCTGATTGAGAGGCATTTCCTTGCATTTTTGTCCTTTTACCATAAGCCAATAGTAGCCACAGGCATTTGACTGGAGAGCCCGGAGGATTGACAGGCCTGGCAGTCATTACACGCTGGATTGAATACTAGATTACTCCAAAGTGGCTCAGGGTCAAGGATCAGTGTGTTCCCTTTTGGCACTAAATGACTTTAATATCCTTACTGTATTAGTCAATTACTTTAAAGCTGCTGCTCTCTGAGCTCTCTCTGCCCCCCTGCAGTTTACTATGGACATTTGAATTGCTCCCATACTTAACCCACACATCTGCTTTTAGCTGTCAAAAGAATAGTGCTACCACTGGAGCTATTGACAATGCAAAATGAACAGAGATACTTGCTGTCAGTGTCAAGTGGCACTTTCTTCCCATTGTTTGTTTTAAATAACTCCTAAATAATGCCACAGCGACACTATTCCTAACTTAGGAAGAGTCTGATGGTGGTTTACAGCCTACCTTTAATTTAATCTCAACATGGCCAAAACAATCAGCAGTAAATAATTCTGTCCACACAGTTATTTATTTCTTGGGACATTAAAAAAATGTTTTCCAAAGGGCTGAAGTGCTGTGGTAAGGCAAAAAAAATGAAGGCTTGCTTTCCACTCTTGCTTGAATTTCACAAGAGTCTCTGTGACTATAGCAAATTACACTGCACTTCTGAATTTATTGGTGCAACACAGTGAAGAATTTTATATCATGGCCACTGAACATTAAAAGGTCTGGCTTGGCTTGGTGTTAAACCAACATGTCTGGATTAAATATGAGCAGAACTGATCTGAATTTTAAAACTGCTTGAAAGTCATGCCTTTAGTGTTTTAGTGAAAGTGATATCACTGCACATGAAAGCACATCTGTGCTGTGGGGCCCAACTTGTGTGTGGTGATGTCATTGGGTTAAAAAAACAAGTCAGGACTTTACAGCTAGATACATACAGAAATAATTTTCCTCTACGAATATACTCATTTTCATCTTCATGAGGATAAATGGGCACTGCCTCTTACTGGGAGAGCTGTTGACTGTGTAGTTTGGTGAGCCCATGTTGCATGCAGACAGTCACATTTTTCCTCTCTTTGTATTAAGCTATAACATGTGCATAAGGACAGCTTGTTTTGCTATTCTTGTGAAAAATACAACTAATGTTTTGAAAGGAATAGCACCATGCCTGTTGCTGCATGCATCAAATTGATCTGCTTTCTGGACAATCCAAGGAGGATCTGTCATGGCAAAGTTACCTTTCTTATTCTTCAGAGAACTGTTATGAACAAAGGCTTTGGACTCTTCATTTAGTGCATAAAAAAAAAAATCAAATTTTGACATACAAGGTAGGTGTAATACAGGTCATTGCTATTGGGAATTCTGGAAGATATAATATCCAGGCTGCCCAACAAATTTAGCAACGTAGTGTCCACTCTGACCTGTTTGCCAATGACAAGGCCAAAGGAAAATACAATCCACTATGCATTGTAAGCTTCTGGAAACTTAGGCAGTATCAGAGACATTTTAGCTCCTGGCTTCAGCAGTCTTTGCATTTCACTGGAAATTAAAATTGCTGTGTTAGGAAGCATATGAAACAATATTTGGAAAAAAATCTCAATCTCTATGTGCATGTCCTTGTTATTCAGGATTTTTAGGTATATAAATATATTTTTTAGGTATATAAATATATTGTAGGTAACAGAGCAGTAACTGAAATGCAGATATATGATCAGTTCTAAAATATACACACACTTGCATGTTTTTCAATGCACAACTACTCCAGGAAGGCAGACAGACAGTATGCTATGGACAGTAATATATATTTCGTTTGCAGTGTGCCTCAACTCAGTGGCTAAGCATAATGAATGGTGCCTTGGGGAATGCTCTGAATAATTGTGCTAATTTAAAATTTAGTCAGCAAAGGACCCTAAAAAACTTGATACCTCTTGGTAATGATGCATCATTAGCACTTTTCATTCATTTATATTTTGTTGTGTTTAGGGATTTGGGTATTCAGGAGAAGAAAGGTAGTCTGACAAGAGAGTGATTGAATCAGCCCCCTTGATACCTGGGAGTGACAGAAGGTGAAGTACTGTAGCTGCAGTTGACAACTACTTTAATATGAGCCACTTATAAATATTTACAATTCATAAGTCAATGATGAGCTTCTGTATAGCACATAAATAATACCATAAGTATTTGGCATATTTATTTGGAGCCTGATCATTAATTGGAAGTGTTAAAGAGTTATGGAAACATTTTCAATTAGAAGAGATTCCTTTGGAGACTGCAGTGCACAGCTTTGAAGAAAATAATACACATGAAACAGGTGAGTTCACACTTCTAGAAAACTGCCATTCTCTCAACTTAATCAGGGGAGCAAAACATCCAACTCCAGTACAATAAGATATATAAAATTAATAGAAACTGGTTCTTGATGATGTACTTGGCACAGATACCACAGCACTAAACATATGGCCTTTCTGCAGTGCAACCATAAACATATCTGAATCTAATAAAAAAACAGTGAACTCTATTTACTGCATGAGTAATTGTGTTGGGGATATAATTCCTCTTGTTAAGGAATTCTACTAATATGTTGATTTTTTTAGGCTAAATGAGACATCTTGGGGTGCATTATTTTGATCTGACTGTTACAAAGATTGACAGATTGAAAATTAGGCACGTATTGACTGACAGAGTTCAATATTTTTTGTTCAAGACAGACATTTATATGCAAACTTTTTGTTTGTTTCTTATATTAAATGTTGAACATTGTTGAAAAGAGGGTGAAAAAACTCAACACACATTCCATAAATCACAACCAAATAAAATGGGGTTTGTGTTGGGGTTTTTTTTGTTTTTTTTAAGAAGCTAAAATAACTGTATTTTCATGAAGTAGTTTATGCAGAATAATTATCTGCAGCTTTTGTCTCTTTAATATGAGTGCATGGAGCAGTGTAAGTACTAAACACATTAATCAGGAGTGAAAACTTAAATTGAAATATTCTGGAGCACACTCTTGGATACATTAAAAGATAAACTAACACTCAGCACAGGTAAAGCATAAAAACTTACTGTGTTTATGTACCTAGTTTTTGTGTTTTCTGGACTTCGTCATTCCTATTTTTTTTAATATAATTATGAGGTTTTTACATGACCACTAGGGATGGACACTCCTTTCTTTCCATCATGGTGGATAATGAGAGAGACAACACCTTCAGCCATTATTCCTTCAAGTGCTGAGTGGGAGTGCAGTTAACTTTGATAGCATAGAAGTAAGAACATCTTTTATTGCACCGGAAAAAAAAATGTTGAGAGTAACCTATTCGGCTTAACATTTTCTCAGTGTAATTATACATAAAATTGGCTACAATCAAAATTTTTAGCTACTTTTCAAAATCATATTAGCTGTGTATGTACACATTTCATGCCTAAGCATGGAAGAATTATTTTTACCTTGATATATCCACAGAAAAAATTTAGAGTGATTTTTTTTTTCCATTTTTATTGTTGAAAATTTTGGGTTTGTATCCAAAATTTTTTGGATACTAATATAGAAAATCAATCTGCAATGTCTTGCTCATGTCTGTACAATGCAATCACTCATTAATGCAGTTTCAAATATCAAAAAGGTGTCTGTTTTCTGTTTAATTTTTATGCTCTTTGTAATAGGAGTCTTCTTGTCATGGATCATCCTGAGGTATGTAAACAACATACGAACTTACTTTGAATGATATATAATCTCATAATTTTCTCTCATAAAATGACATATACAAATCAAAGAGCCTAAGCATGGAAAGTAACATATTTTGGTCTTGTGACTAATGGTAACCTGGTGCTATTGAATTACTGAACTGTGTCTGAGAACTAATGAGAAAAATTTCCCAGGGGAATCTTTATCCAATGCACTTGGAGAGCACCTTGGGGACTCATTCCATGTCTGTCACCTTTCCCGTCTCATTGACACTCAGCTTCTTTACCACCATTACACTGTGCAACCATTTCACTTTACACCTCACGATTAGAATATTAAAAGAAGAGAATACTACACTACTTGCTCCAGATAGCAGAGTTGTTTTTGACACTTAAAATAGAAATTGTCACTGAAATATCACAAGGACATGACTATCTCCAGCTCCAGAGCAACCAAAGAACATTTTAAAGCTCAGAGTTGCATTATTTCAAAGCCACTCATATTTTTTTGTTGTATTTTTGTTGTTTGGTTTTTTCATTTCTTAATTAACAACAAAACATTTAAGGATATATCACGTCATGTAAACCACAAAAATTATTTCTCTTAATTAAAATTTGCTATTCTCATAATAGCAAGGGCTGAGTCACTGGTATTGATTATATAATGATGAATTTTTAAATGAAGGAATAGAAACATCATTAGCAAAAATAAATCATTTTCCATGTGGTAAATATTTGGTGAAGACTTGTGAGGTCTAAAAACATAAGGAAAACTCTTCAGTGCATGTAAATGGCTTTAGTTTCATTGATTTAAGAACACTGCTGATTTCCCTCAGAGAGGATTTGTCTCATATATCTTACAACCATATTTAGAAGAGCTTTGGTATATCCCGTTAGGGCCAAAACCTGCCTTCCTCTGAAAAGCTCCCTCACTGAAGTGCACAGAACTACTCTCATGAGTAAGAGCAGGGAGGATTTGGCCTCAGGGAATAAAGCTCAACTTTAAAAAGTTTGAAAAAGCCCAGCTGCATTTTTATCTTAAAGAATGCTCTAATTTCACCTGGTTGGTGGTTTCAGACAGAAGCTAATTAAAGCCAATGGAGAATTTTTAAAATTAAGAAAAAACCCCACAAATTAGGACAGCAGGGGAAAAATAAGTTTCCTAATTATATATAATGAGGATATCTTCTACATAGTGCAGTAAATGTTCACCTTTTCTATAATGCTGAGAGTATGCTGATTTCTGCTGTGTGGCCCAGGGTGCTACACATACAGCTGCTTGCACCCATTGCACAAGTATTTGATTTTATTAGCCAGTTCTAGTTAGCCAAACGTCCATGGGGGTCACACACTGTGACTTGTGTAGAGACTGAGAAGTACTGAACAGATCTGACTGTTGATAATATTTACAGAACTATTTCCTCCAGCGGCTGTTCTTGTCACTGTGTTTTGTTGGCATTGAGACAGTGTGGGAAGGGGTGATTATTTTGGCAAGTATCAGGAAGAAGTCAGGCTATAAGCTGAGTTTGGTTTTGTCTTATGTCAAAAAATATCATTCCACAAATTGAAGAAAACCTGCTGTCATTTAATCCTACTTCTTCTGAAGATGGTGAGATTTCTGCTGTGGGCTTCTTGAGGACCACTTGAAAGCAGTATTTTCTTCAGTAGTGGGCAGCCACTGTGTGCTAGAGTAGGTCTATTATATCTTGAAAAAATTAAATGTGCCTGTTTCGGCCTTGCATTATCAATAGTTCTCAGTGAATATTTTTTGCTCTAAACAAAATGAAAATGCTCTCTTGAAGTTGTAGATTTTCTAGAAGATTCTGTCCCCTTCCCATGAATTCTGAGCTTCAGCGAAGAGGTAAACAAAAATTGGAGCCTGACTTGAAAATTACAATATTACTGCTAACGTATAGGGAATGAAAAAACCTGAATAACAAACTGTCAGGACTTATCAGTCCTCTGATGTTTGATGCAAGCCTTTGATGGTGTGAAAAATACACTGATGATGATGAATAGGGAAATAATGTGTCAACGTTCTCTTTTACGGTTACTCTGAACTTACTGAAATTACAAATGTTTTAAGTCTTATTTGTTTTACCAGAATGAGTTCAAATAATTAGAACTAGGAATAGTCATGCATGCCTGTGAGAAGTGAGGATGGAGCACTTCTGGTCAGATGATCTCCTTCATCTCCACTCTGCATCCGTTCTGCACAGGGGGAAATAAATGAATAAGAAGCAAGGTTGTGAAGATCTATATTACTAGTTCTAGCCTGTTCACCTTTAACTTCCTATTTTGAATTTCAGGTACTTTATTCCAGGTTCAAACCTAAACTCCCTTATGTTCTGTTGCTTTAACTGGTCTGAGATCTACAATGCATGAATAGAATCTGAAAGAGGAAGCTGGTTTATGTTTATTTTAGAAAAGTTTTTGCTTTTCACTTCAGAGTGCTTAATCTTAAAAAACAAAAGTCAGTGAGCCGGTCCATTTAAGCTTCCTCTATTTAAATATCTAGATTTAAATCAAAAAGTATGAGAGGTGGTTTTGGTTGGTTGGCTATTTTTTAAGCACTAATACACAGTTTACACATTCCTGTCTTGTCTTCTACATGGCAACATACAATTCTTTTGAAAATATGTAGGGGGAAACACTCTATGTCAATACTTATCAGAAGGCAGGCTGTGAACAGTATTTCTTTGTCTTTTTCAGAAAGATAATTATGAGTGTGGCAGAGTAAGAAATTCTTAGACTCCTACTTTTGCAGGAACCATGTGAACCAGATACTTGGTTCAGTATCATGTTAGTACTGCTACAGGCAACCAGCTGTTTCAGTAGAAGTTGAGATGTAATATGCATTTAAACATTTTGTGTGACCTCTCTCCCAGCCAATACATTTCTTAAAACTGACTCATATGAGCTTCCCAGGGATAGTTTTTGATTGTGAGTTGATGAGGCTATGTTAAAGCTTCCCAACACTTTAGATACTCAAATCCATGACTTTCTTATATAGAAAAATGTCATAATCAAAACCTGAGGGCAGCTAACATATGTAAGTGCTACTAATTCCATGAATCCTTACTGGTACACAATTTGATTTGTAGGGACAGTAAGTGAAATTAGGTATGTTTCATCATTTGTCATTTTACTTTACTACCTTGGACTTTACAAAGGCATCAACTCAATGTAATTTCTATGTAATTCCATATATTCATAGAGAGAGAAATATGCACTTTGGAATGAGTCTCTTAAGGCCAAGAAAGTTCAAATGTAATCCTCCCACTGCCACAGATCTGTGTGCAATTTTCCTTAAGTTCAAGTAGGGATGCATAAATAGAAGCTGCAGAGCATTTGACCCATTAAGCATGTTCAAGACAGTTTCCCTATTTCAGATGTTTACATTAAAGTTACTCTTTTTTGAGCAATCCACATTTTCTTTTGATAAACAATGAAGACAGAGAATTATTAGGAAATGTGTTATATGAATGTCAATAGCGAAAGCAAAAAAATGAATGCAGAACCACTCTCAATACCTCAGTGACCACAGCTAATGCTATGGTGGACAGCTGAGACAAAAATAGACACTGTGCATTGATAAGACAAAAAACTTGCCCTGAACTTTTGCAGACTTGTGAAAGAAAAATATTTTAGTTATAACCAGCTTGTTTTTAGAAGTGGGAACACTGTGTTGTGGATATAATGTATTTTGCCTACCTAAGTGCTTTGAATAAAACAAATAATATATGTTTAAGCCCAATCCCAATTGCTGTCTCTCAAAATCTTTCTCTGCAGACCCCAGAGTCATGTCTGAATATTCTTTAATATATAATATATTCTTTAATATATAATTGAGAATGCACAGTGAAACACTAATGTAGCTGCTATCTAGTGCCAACAGCAGACAGGTCTGGCCAAGAGAACAAAAAAAGTTTATATAGTTTTGTTCAAGGACCTGATTAGCATTATTTATCTGTCATTCCTTTCAGTTTTTGAGATTTCATTGCATAGAGCTAGGAGCTTAACATGTACTGTTTCGGTCATTCGTTCTGATCTGGTTTGTCACAAACAGCTAAAAGTTCTGCTGTAAATGACTTTGATGGTGTCAGTGCCAAAGCAAACGTGGGGTATATGTTTACAGTCTCCTTTTGATACATGTCTGGGGCAGAAGAGCTATTGAAGCAAATTACTTCTCACCCACACAGAGGGTATTTCTTCAATGTCACAGCAGAGGTCATTGACAGGGCAGCTCGGAGAAGACAGCTTCCGAAGAAGAGTGTGCTTACATTTTCCATAATGCTCATCCAACTTTTCTCAAACACTCTCAAGAAAAATATATTTAACCCTTTCATAAATAGCAAATGCAAATACAAAAATACAGCTTTAAAGCTTTAAGCATCTGCAATATTATATGAAGTTTGCAGGAATAACTATCACATGCCACAGTAGTCCCACAGTTCTGGTAACAGCCAGAATGATACATCATTTTTGTGTTTTAACAATAAATATTTTTAACTGCTAATCTATTCAGTGAGGCTATATAATTTCTTGTTGATGTTGCTATACTGACCTCTGCAGGCTTTGGAAGTTTGGAACATTGTTTACTGCAATGACTGCTGTGACCTATGCAGCTAAATATAGCACCAGAACACTTGAGGGCTAACATACTTACCTGAAAGCTGAATTTCTGTAGTTCCAAAAAACAAAATATAAAAGAATTTAAGGTAATTATTTGAAAGTAAATGTTCTTGATGCTCAGAATATATTAGTTTAAGAAAAAGTAAAGTGAAAAAATAAGCATTTAAATAGGACAGTTACAGATGTGGGAAGTTGTGATATGACCAGGAAATTACGAAATGCAGACATTTTAGATGAAAAGATGAAAAGCATTATTCCTATTAAGCTTCTCTTCCAAAAAAAAAAAAAAAAAAAAAAAAATTCTGCAATATATTCAATATATTCAATCCAATTTGATCCAGTCTGCTATTCTGCCCTGAGATATTAAATTAAATTAGAAGTTGCATGTGTTCAGTATCATTTTTAAAAGTTTTCACAACTAGGACGGGCACACCATGATGAATAGTGATACTTAAATGATGCAAAGCTCCCCATCTTCTGGATTTCAGTATCTTGAGTTAAAATCATTTCACATATATGCATTAATCTAATCTAGGTTATTTTCTGTTAAATACTTACTGCCTTTTTGGAGTTAAGTGTTCCTTACATTTATTCATGTCCAAATACAATTTTTCAATTATGGTCTGACACTTCTTTTATACATATATATCATTTTTGTAACTTATAGTCATGTTTGGCTGACATACAGAGCTATGCCCTATACCTTGTTTATGTTAGAAACAAAGACTCTCTGAACTGCAGCTCTGTTTATAGCTATTTGTGGTTTAACAAATGACAAAATACAGAAGACTTAAAAATCTTGGTCTGGAAAAAATATCTCAGTCTGGTTTATGTTTTCATCTACTTTCCCAACACTTATTGATTTTGTTAACTGTTTCAGCTATTCACTGTACACTTCTCTGACCACATCATATTTATGTTGCACGCAGGTAACCGACATTTGAAGAAAAACAAAACATACAAGATGAAGTCCTGACTCCTCTGAAAGCTCCCATTGACTTTAGGAAAGCCAAGCATTTTCTTGATGTATTTTTGTCATTCTTGCTTCATCTTCAGAATTAATGATGTCTTTGACCAATTCAAAGTTTATCTAATTAATCTTCCTCCGTAAGAGACTGAGAGGTTATACCCTGAGACAAACAGACATATGAACATGCCCATCCTACACTCTTCGTGGAAAAAAAACATGCGTTTTGGGATACACTCATGTTGTATTAAATTTTCTGTAGTCCAGTGCTGTTAACCAAGATATGCCAATAGATGGGCAAAACAGACAGCAATTGGCAGGAGAGGAAAATATGCATGGGAAGCTGCAACACAGTTCTTTAAATATTTGGTTTAATATTCATTTCCTCAGTTTTATTTTTTTTCCCCAGTTTTTAGTGTTTTCAAAACAAATTATCTGAGATAACTCTGGATTTTGTCTGAGAGAAGATGATTACTATTCCTTTTATTTGCATCATTTGTATGAGAGTCTCATATATCATAATCTCCTAACTAGACTAAGTGCTGGTCATCCTTTTGCGCTGATTCTTGTGCTCAGAGCTCTGGATGAAGGGAGGAATTTTTGTGCATTTGTAGGCTGCCTATCCCAGCTGTTCTTATCCAAATCAAGAGCAGTGTCAGCAATGATAGTAAAGTTTCCACAGAGCAAAATTCTTCCACACATCTAATGTTCTTCAGTCACAGAAATGCAGTCAATCTATGGTCTATGTAACCAAACCAGGGCTAATCTGAAGTAGAAAATAAATCAGTATGGATAGTGAAGAATTTAATTCCTCGAAATCAAATGTTTTACTCTGGAGATCTGGTCCTTTTGCTCGACAATATTTGCTACTCTTAACATAGCCACGTTGTCTTGCTCAAAAATATTGTAAGAGTTTGAGACTAAACCCCTGTGTCTTAATAGTTAGCAGGAAATCAGTGAGAATGGGCGCAGACAGACTTTCTTCTGACTGTGTGATTCCCCCAATTGCACCTCCCAAAAAGAAGCTCTAGGGAACTGCAGGTAGAGGTAACACAACAGCAGCAATGACAATTGTCAGTCCATTCTCATACTCAACCACCCTGCAAACTGAAGTTCTGGGAAATCTCAACTGGCTTGATTGATTTTATGTTGTCATATGGTGTAGGGCAAACAGGAAAAGCCTAGGCTTTGATTTAGCAAAATGTGTTCTTGCTCTGGGACCCCATGCCTGAAAAATACCTTTACGCAAGGACTGTCTGGGGTTGTGTCTTGCCCAGACAAACACTGCTCATGAGCAGAGAACTGAAGGTTGGAGGCACTTGTGTCCCCTTTGCAATGGGTATGTTAGAGGGCTGCCCTGGGCATGTCTTCAGCTGTAGTTCCACCAATAAGTAACTGCTCAGAGCCTGGCAGCTGGTTCTCTAGTAACTGCTGCAAGTCTCCAAGTACAATGCAAATTGGAACCAGGAAAACTTTCCACGGCACACTAAATTAATAACCTAGATGCAACCTAAGCACGGGTGCCTGATCTGTTTATCTCTGTCAGCATAACTAACCAGAGAAAGTTATGATGTGACTGTTTTTCCTAGGACATTTCAGGACTATTTATGACATTCAGTATGTAGCTGTTTAATTAACCTGGAATATAGGCTGGAGGACCACCGAAAGTTAAGTCAAGTCATGCATTTTTTCTTTTGCTATGGTTGCAATTAGATAACATAGTAAATTCCAAAGCTCTAAAGAAAGAAAATTCACAGTATTTGAATTATGGCTCTTAGTGTATTGATCCCAGATTACAGCACCTGGACAAGTGGTCTAAGAAACCATCAAAGACTTCTTTGGACTGTCAGCCTTGATTGCTTGGTGTTCACATCAGGTCTAAACTGTAACGCGAATAATCATTAAATGTTGCAATCCCATACTTTTCTGTTTTGATGGAAATTTGGAGCAGGATTGTGGCCTGATTCTGTCAATGTAAAGAGCATAGTTTTGCTTTTGCCCTAGAAGTTTCTAATACGTGCTCATTTCTCTCTTGGATCTCTGTGAAAGCAGTTGAGCAGGATGTCAGCTCCTTTTTATTTTTCTAAGCACAAGCCTTGTTACGTTTTGCTTAATCTTCCATCCGTATGGTGACATGTAAAACTGAAGCTTGACCATTTAAGAGTTCAGCAATACACAGGCTCCCAGCAGGTCCCCCCAGGGCACTGTGTCAGATGGTATTAGCAGAAGAACCAAAGCGAGTGTCCCTGCTGCACTGCTTGGACATGTATAACTGGAGCATTCTGCAATCACAGAGTACCATGTGTACAACAAACTGTAAGCTCCCTTTAGACCATAATACAGCTTTCCACACATGCCCTTAAAACTAAATTGTGTTACAGTTGTTCTAAGAAACAGAAGTAAAGAAGTAAAGTGGCAAGTCAGTAAAACAGCATATTTTCTTATTTCCTCTTTTGAAATCTATTTTCTGATGGAGATGTAAAATTCTCAGTGTAGTGCCAGATACACCTCATTGTGTACTACTACTCATATGAAAAGGGTAGTCTTTATGCTATTTAGGTGGCACAGAGCAGATACAATAGGGACTGTGTCCCTTTTTGCAGCATCAGTGGTGCTATTTATGCAATAGACTAGATTTGGTACTTCATTACTGATATAAGCAGAAGTACCCATCAACCACACAGAGATTTTACTTTGCATACTTCAGGGGCTGAACTTGTCTCAGTACATCTGAGACAGTGTACATAAAGCCTTTTTCTGGTGTTTTCTGATTTTTAAAAAAACCCCATTATAGTATGTATGGTGTGCAAATAGACTTTGCACTGTACAGTAACTATCAGTAATGGTGTGCAGGCTACAATTTAAGGGGAACTATTAGCCTTCTATTACCAGAGAGCATGCAATAATAATAATATGGGAAAAGACAGCACCCTAGTGGGGTGAAACAAAGAACACTGAGCACTTTTTAGCCTGATTGTACACAGCCTCAATAGCAGCACTTCTTGTCACACAAAAAAGTTCCTTCCTGGGAAACGTGGTTGTTATACAGTGACCCTGTATTCTTCTTTTACGACTTTGATTTGGTAAAGTACCTTATTCACACCTGGGTCTTTTGAGTAATTTTACGGTCTCACCCGAGCTAAAACAGGTGTTCATGAGCTCAAAGTTAGGACCATCCTTAAAAGTTAATCCAAACATGGCCTCTAAATTTTGTTGGCTTTCGCATTTTCCAACACGAGCAATTGGATCTATTTTAACTTAATATATCAGCTTGGTTTTCTCTTTGTTTTACTTTTCTCATTAACTGACCTTGGTTATTTTTTAGATCTTATGCAGCTTTTTTAGTTTAATGATGCTAATGCCAGGAATTTTTTAATTTGTAGCACAGTTTACAACCAAGCTGACCACATGGAGCATCCAATTGTTTGACAAGTGGCTGAAAACTGGAGTGGAGAGAAACCTCTTTTTGTGAAATTATCCTCTGCTTATTTAGACCATGAAAAGAAACTGAGCCCAGACTAAAGCAAAGTCAAAAATTAAATCTTTTAACTACAAAAGAAGAGAAATGGCATAATCTGGACATATACTTGTAAGGTGGTCTGATCACTTAGTATATAGTGGCTCGGAGTCTGGGCCATGATAACTTCTGTCTTTCATTTAAATACTGCTGGAGTGCTGACACATTTTGTTGAATTCCCTGTCTGAAGTGAACGGCAAACCCTCCCCACCAGACATTAGAAATGAGTAATCAATCAAGCAAAGTAACTTTCTCTTTGTGCCCCAAGATTAATTTATACATTTTGTAAAAAGAAAACATTTACATAAAGTGAATGTATTTTGCAGATGATAAGTGAGAACTTCAAAAATCTATCTCTGAGTTAAAGGTCTTTGGGCACAAGATTAAAGAGTCAGATAATTTCATCTGCTTCCGAATGCAAAGACAGTTGAAGTCCTACTGCCTTGGACAAAAAGATTGCCCATGTACCTTTTGCATTTTTAAGTATGCAGTGCAACAGACCTCCTGCTATAATTTCAACAGGACCAACATGGAACAAGTTGAGTCTTTCAAATGAATGGTATGCTTAGCCAAACAATTTTTCAACAACTCATTTTCTTTACATGGAAATAAATAAGCTCCAATTTTATACTGCAATATGTAGCCAAGAACAGTGTGGCTTTTAGGAGAGTATGCTATAGAGGTGGTTATGCCTATTTCCGCTCCATTCTCCAAATATCCAGGCAAACCAGTTTGTTGACTATAGCACTCAAATACTGGTAAATTCTCAGTTCATGTAGGCAAGTGGTCCGTGCTTCTGGCTTCACTAAAAAACAAACCAAAACAAAACAAAACCAAAAAATAACAACAACAAAAAAAGAACAAAACCAAAAAAAACCCAAAAAAACCATTGCTCTTAGTCTAAAAGAATTAGTTGGAAAAAATACCTGGATTTGTATTCGCTTGTCTTTCTTCCTGTAGATTTACATTTTATAAGTCAGGAAAGAGCATTACTCCCTGCTTAAGTATTTGTGATGGGCCTTCCCTCCCATCCCAAAGTCTGAGTAAATATCTAAAGAGATCAATACATTTTTATTGTCATCTCCTATGTAGATTAGTACAGAATTAGATGCTAGAAGCTCTATTCAGTGCTATGAAATATCATGGTTTTGGCTACTTTTGTTGTTGTTGTTGTTGTTGTTGTTGTTAATCTTATTTTTCAGCAATCTGAATA
Source organism: Catharus ustulatus (assembly GCF_009819885.2). Classification (NCBI taxonomy): domain Eukaryota; kingdom Metazoa; phylum Chordata; class Aves; order Passeriformes; family Turdidae; genus Catharus; species Catharus ustulatus. Next base: position 33,000,747 of record NC_046224.1, read on the forward strand.
TTTCTTTAGTCTTCTATTTCGCTCCACAATTAATATAAATGTTGTCAAGGGACTTTGACCAATTCCATAGGAGGTAAATGTTTCATAGATGAGAATACCTGGCAAATATGGGACTTGTACACCTTGTGGTTAGGTGCATAATATGGCCACCACAACCAGCAATACATTGGACAGAGAAATGGCAGACTTCCATGATTTAACAAGAATTGTGCAAATATGCAGCCCTCAATGCCATTTATGAATTAATCAAGTGCAAAAGCACCTCTTATGAGGACTTCATATCAAATAAGAAACTGGCCTAGGGACATAATACTAAAAGACCCCTGCAAAACTCATTAATAGGAATTGCATCTTCCAATTTTTAATTTAAATATATAATAGAAAAAGAAACAAGCTGTGTTAAATTTCCACTGGACTTGAATTAAAGATAATATAATGCAGGATTTTAAAAAGTTTTTAAAAATGCTGAATAAATATGTATTTTATATTTAGATAGCACCATTCCACCAAGACATTTCAAAAATTAATTTTGACACTGAGGCAAATAGTATTTTGCCAGGCACTTACTTTGGGTACAAAAGACTTCATTTTGTTGTCATTACCGACATATCCTTTTCTCAGGAAGCACAATATTCTCCAATAAAAACAAGAGAATGGTTAAGTAGGACAGGTCCATTGTGACTCACCTGCCTGCACATCAAGTTCTTTCATGAGGCAGGAGAAGGAGTTTAACTTAACCTTTGAAACAGAAGCAAAATTAGGTAAAGTTGTGTGAAGTCACTATATTTTTACCTGGCTATTATGGAAGTAATTTTAAATGCTACCAGGCAGTTCAGATAACATAAAAATTCCAATACTGCCTTCGACTTGAGTCAAGGGTACACTTAAAGAGTTATTAGCACCCAGCAAAGTGTGTTAAGTCTGACATTCATGATGTCTCAGTTATTAAATAGATACTAGTACACGTACTGATTTTCTTATAAAACTTAATAATGATAATGACCTTTCCATTTAGAATCAAGCTTTCAATGCTGAAAACACCAGCAGATTTATAGAATTTTTATGCTAGACGCAAATTACAGATCATTGTCAGTTTTTCATATGTACAGAACTTGAAATGTATTTTTCACTTTTCGTCTTGAACATTCATGCGTCATAATGACCATCAAATGTATATATTTCTGTGCATAGCTAGCATAATTGATGTTACACTCAATTTATCATTTGATTTAGTGCTCCTCTGCACCAGTGCATTATTCCACTGAGGTGATCTGCTCACAATACTCCATTTAAATGTTAAAAAAAAGATTACAAAAAAAATTGTGCCAGAGACTCTGCTACAGATACTAAACAACGGAGTAGGTGATTTGGATGGCGCAACATCATCCTCAAGCAGACTAATATATAAATCTTTTTTGGTAAAGAGTAAAAAAAAAAAAAACAGACACTGAGGCTGTCATTTTGTCACTCACTGTTGTAGCACTACTGCAGGGACTTTTCTTTTTGGAAACAATGAATGCTGATAAGGTACACTCATAAAAAAAATACCAGCTGTTGCTAAATACTGAACATAATTTGACCTGGAGCACTGAGCATAGTAAAAATCACTGATTTCAAGGACCAGGTTTTCATCTACTAAAAAATCAACACATTCTCTCTGTCTTCAGTAGGGCTATGCCAGCCTGTTTGAGTCCAGGATCTAGCCCATCTCAATAATGAATGCGAATAAATACCGTGGGGATTACGGCAGCTGAGAATTTGACCCCTGACTCTCTGCTACACAGAGAAAAAAAGAAATAATTTTTAGAATATTTAATATATTTTCTTATGCATGAACCAGAGGGTATTTCTTAAACAAACAAGCAAGACTCTGTGCTTCAACAGAGATGATTATGAGCAACAATGATTATGATAGAGACCACGTTTCTTCTTTTTTTTATTTTTTTCTTTTTCCCAAAATGTCCTTTTCCCCATACTTCTGTGCAATACTTCATATCCCTTTTAGCTATCACATTCATGTCTGATTCTGTCTCAATTATCCTGAGGGCGCCAAGTTATGTGATGAAATATTTTTGAATATTGGTACTCTGAAAGGGTGCAATTTATATGACTTCAAGTTTACTTACATGGAAAAAAAAAAAAAAAAACTTACAAAATTGCATCTCTGGTTATTTCAGAAGTCCCTACTTATTGCTGGTGATTTTCAAGCACACTATATAACTTTAGGGATGGAAATTATCCACCTGACTTCAGGGATCTGAATTAATCTGAACTTGTCCCAGGGAAAAATGGAAGGGGAGAATTCATTTTACCTACTTGAGACTTCTACCTAAGGCTGACATTAATTGTACCCCAGAAGTGCCAGTTTTTCTCCACTGACTATACAGGAGATGTGCAGAGATGCAGATGCCAATATTTGTCAAATTCCAACCTAACTTCTTAATTCTCAGAGAAACAGAAAATTCCCTTATCTCCCCCAGAATGACCCTGTCTTAAAGGACCGAATCCTCCAGGATACTCTGTGATATGCTTTTTAACAGCATTTATTCTCAATTGCTTTAGGATCAAGAGTCAAAGATGAAAGATGCTTGCTATGGATTGGGCAAGACTTCTGAGGAAGGGGTAAAGAGATCAAAGAAAAGGGTGAAAAATGTTGTCTCAGGAACTGGATAATACCATGCCGGATATTTCCTCTTGGGGAGAAGACAGAACTTCTCATTTGGTTCCCACAGAGAGCTCACAAAGCAAATTTTACTTGTTCTGCCAGTAAATTTTCTGAACAATGAGTACCTGCTCCAGGAATTAAAGCTTGTACCTCCTTCACATAATGTAATGTTAACACAAGAATAAAGAAAGGTTCCAAAAAAGTGCTTCTGAAACATCTGAGCATTTTCTTCTCAGAGACAAGACCTCAAATGACTATTAAATCACCTAAGAGCAGGCAGTGAAATGAATGGCATCCTTCTGTTTTTAGAAAAACAATGCCCTGGTGTTCTATGTTTAGCTATCATGATGTGATCCATATATGTCTATATATGATGATAGTCTCAAAAGCAATCAGGTCAGCTAAAATATTGCAAAAGTGCATTTCTTGATCATGTTTATATAATTACATTTAAAAAAAAATAACAGTTAAAGATGTCAGGGAAACTAACACAGTGAATGTAAGAAGAGAAGCACAGTTAATGCTTCAATTTAAAGTAACAGGAGAGTGTAAAAATACTGAATTTGTTATCTTCGAGGAGCCAATTTTTTTTTTTTTGGTGTAACAGAGAATCATGTGAGTTCTCCTTTTACAGACACTGGAAACTGCTAAGCATTAACAGGCAAGAGTGGTTTATGCAGCGATTGATATTAGCCAATTTTGCAAAAATATGAGGGGATGGCTTGTGCTGTACTCCATCTAATTATTTTTATTATTTTACCTTGGTTTTGATGGAACTCAGTCCCAGAATCTCAGATCTAGGTAAACTGTCCCATTAAATTTATTAGGGAAACAATTTATAGTGGGGTTTGGGCTAGCTAAAACCAGAAATATATTTAGAACAAATCCCAGTTTTGAACACTGCTGGACAGGTGGGAAATTTGTGGATGTCAGCTTATGGTCGGTATTTTTAATACATTGGAATAACTGTGTGAAAGAACAGTTCAGAAACTTTATTGCTGCATTTTTGCAGAACATACTCATTTTGAAAATATTATGCCAAAAAATACCGGCCATCTCTGAGGAACTGATCTGTTTATTATCATTTGGTTCATATAATAAACGCAGAGTCAGTCTTTAGTATTACAGAAAGATCTAGTCTAAACTTAGAAATTCAAAGTTAAAGACAACGTTCTACATTCAATTCATCTTCTGGCACCTTGTTATTGAAGAACATATAGTGCTAACATCACACACAGATCTGAGGCTCCACCATTACCTAAGCACAACAGGGTGAGATAACGACAGTGTGTCAGCCTTTTGTTGGTCCGTGTCACAACCTCCACGTTACTTTGTGAGAAGAACTGCTGTCAGGGCATTTCAAGTTGCTTTTGAAATAGTGCCAAGAATGAGGAGGCCCCACTGTCCAATTGCTTTTCCAGTATTAACAAACTATATAGGGGGAAAAAAAAAGAAGAAATTGCTCAGTTTGCATCCCAGTGCATGAAAAATCCTAAAGTGTTGCAGGGACAATTGATTATCCAGAGGGCAACACATCATTTCTCACTGAAAAAGGCCCTTTCTGGTGTCCTACTGGTTATCTATATGAACATTTCTTTTGTATTTTCCTTTCAACAACTGAGAAATAAAGAAGAGGTAGAAAATGAGGTTACAGGGGAAAAATCAGGAGAAAACAATGATTCACTTCAGCCCCTTGTCTAAGGATAACCATTTTGTTTCCTTAGCAATACTCATCATATGAACTACAGCAAATATTTAAGTATTTCTTCATTTGTTCTTTAGGTATCTTGTTACAATAGACCACACTCTCTGTACTAAAACTATATTGTCTGAATGAGAGCAAAGTGGTCTTAAATGTAGCTGAGATGATTTTAGGGAAGTTCTAATTATCCAGAAAAAGTTCCACAATCTCTATTATGATTCATTATTCTATGTCACCATGAACTGGTAGCATTTACAAAGACAATTAACATTGGAATAGTTTGTTCCTATGATGGGACTATTCACATGTGTTAAAGAGAAGTCATAGTGAAGTGTTATGTTGGTTTGAATATTTCAAAGCATCACTACTTATGCAAATGAAATAGAGATTAGCACTTCATGAGTCACAATTTTCAGTGATTTATAGTTGTTAAAAGGTTAAAACAGCCTTTTTTCTTCGAAGAAAAAACAATTTAAAGATGGATATAGGTTTCTTCGCTTTGGTGCATCATACCATATATTTAAATAAAGAAAAACCAGAAATCTAACTGCTAGTCAAACAAGACACTGATTATTCTTTAGAACATGGCATGCATGAAGTGGTTAATTCCATAATGTATAATATACTAATATTCTCAATCCTTGGTCTCTTTTCAGAGGTGTTCAGGCTGTGTGACTTGTCCAGGCTGAACAGTCTCCTGTCTCATAACAGACTGGAATTGTAAATAATCTTTGCTACCAGGAAATTAAAATAATTTTTCAAAACACTGTTCCCAGATTATTTAGCTTTTGTTTAATAACTTTTTTATAGAGTATTATTTTGTATTTGTATTTGCTTTGTGCAAGGTTTTGATGGCAGGGGATGCTATAGGGGTGACTTCTGTAAGAAGCTGCTAAAGGCTTCTCCCTCATGCTGGCTCTAAGGCAGATTCACTGCTCGCCGAGACTGAGACAGCTGGTGACAGTGGTAGCACTTCTGGGATAATGTATCTAAGAAGGGGGAAAAAATATTGCACAGAAACATCTGTGGTCAAAGAAGAAAGGAATGAGAATATGTGAGAGGAACAACCCTGCAGACTCCAAGGGTGGTGAAGAGCAGGAGGGAAGAGGCGCTGGAGCAGATATTCACCTGCAGCCCATGGGAAGCCCATGCTAGAGCAGGTTCCTGGAAGCCCACGTGGCACTGGGGAGAGAGGAGCACACACTGGAGCAGGTTTGCTGTCAGGACTTGTGATGCCATAGGGGACCCACACTGGAGCATCTTTTTACTGAAGAACTGCACCTCTTGGGAAAAAAAGGGACCCCACACAGGAGCAAATGAAGGACTCCTCTTCCTGAAGAGGATGGAGCAGCAGAAACAAGATAAACTGATTTTTACCCCCATTCCCCATCTCTCTGCACTCTAGGGTAGGAGGAGGTAGAGAAACAGTGCTAAAGAAGAAGAGAGGAATGGGGGGAAAGTGTTTCAGACTTTTTTTCTTTCTTGTTATCCTACTCTGATTTTGATTAATAAAATTTCAAGTAACTTCCCCAAGACTTTCTTTTTCATTTTATCTGTGATGGTAACCACTAAGGGATCTCTCTGTTCATATCTCAACTGATCTCTTCCCCTGTCCAGCTGAGGGGGGGAAAGATAGAATGGCTTTGGTGAACTCTTGGTATCTGGCAAACTAAAATCACCATAAACCTAAAAGTTAAAGATTCAGTCCTCAGTGTATGAAGAACACGGTGTCTATGTAGAGCCCTGTAGAGAACTGTCATCTATATTTCTAGAGCAAGATCAGTTGAAAATGCAAACAGCACTTACCTTAAATTTTTCAACTGACAGTGCGCTGATATGACCACTGGCACGAATGGTTGGAAGCACCTCGTTCTTGATAAGAGCACTTAGCTCCAACTTAAGCTGTATCATATCAAGACAATATCAAATGTGTCACATCCTTCTTATTCCCTAGATGAGCAAACAGGCAAGAATTTATCCCTTTAATTAGATAAATAGATAGGTAGGTAGGTAGATAGATAGATAGATAGATAGATAGATAGATAGATAGATAGATAGATAGATAGATAGATACTGTGTGAAAACATAGCTCCATACTTAGATATACACACACAAGAGGAAGGTAGAAGAAGATGCCCCTGGAGGAGACATCTTATTTTTAGTGCTTTCCCAGGACAACATGATGTGTAATTCAAAGCATTGTCACAAATCATAGAATTCCATTACTAAATAACTCCCTTTACCCCCACAAATACACAAAACAGATTATTCCTATTGGGTAGAATAAAAGATTGATTGTCATATGTGATTAATTTGGACATTTGAAAAATGATAATCATATGATAATACTGAAGTTTAGTTTGACAAAAATAAAGACTAAACATTCTAAAATCATTGCAAAGTGTATTCAGTTTTCAGGTCCTGAGTATAGCAGTGAGTTGTAAGTCAGCTTAATTCTGTGCAGCAGAACAAAGAGTAATTTCTGCTGAAAACTTCTCAATGGATATGTAGATGAGAGATGAGATGCCATATTGCTGAAATATTCAGAAGCTGATACCCATACCAAGAGAAATTCTGTAATGTAAAACATATCACTACCTTATTTTTTTTTTTTTAATTTCTTGCTCTGGGGTTTCTCCCTCAATAAATTGCCTTCTTGACTGCTTGCTTCTGGAAAATCCTTTGGTCTGCTTGGCTTCCCAGCTGCATAGGCTATTCCCAGTCTCTCAGACACAAATAAAAAGAGTTGCCTGTAGCTCTACCTAGCCTGATTGGCACATATGGCAATTGATTAACTACAAGTGACATTGGGGGACTATCATCAAATACAGCCTTTTTCCTAAGTTCCTAATGAAACGATGGACTCTCCCCTTCAGGGCAGAATCATCCATTAGCCCATGTGGTCTGAGCTGGAGGCTCTGTAGGTTCCCATGTAGTGGTGTAATAACCTTCTTAGGAAGCAATGACAGAGACTTCTCTGTGAGATGAATGACTTAGAGAAATTACTTGCTTTGTCTTGCTTACAAGTGCAATTTGGAAATGGTTGAATTGTTGACAGCTATCGACCTTCCTTCTGACACTTCTGCACCTCACCTTAAATTTCTCAGTGCACAATTGTTCTGCCCACCAAGTGATGTCACAATGGGAACATTTTCTGCCACTGTACTATCTTCTTTCAGAGCAACTTTGTCAGATGCTTTATGAAACATAGTGCTCTTAGCATTGCAGTGTGCTAGCATCCTCGGCTCAGAAAGCAGCAGGGGAAAAGAGAAGTTCACTGACTGGTTTTGCAGGCAGAAAAACTAAATATATATTCATAATTGAAAGATACCAGGTTGAAATTATTTTAAATTGACTGCTGGAAATTTCCACATGTCCTCTGAGGTGTAATTGTCACTTCTGTAAGAACTGTAGTCTCTTGCAAACTGGATAAAATTGGTTATGTTAAATTTTGAGTGTCAATGCTTTACAGAGTCATTCTGATACATGCCAGAAACCTAAAAGGTATGGAGGAAATTACGGTTCAGGAGATTTTACACATGCATACATCAGCTTAGAACTTCCACTGATCTGCGTCTTGTGAGAGTGAAAACCATCTTCCTTGTAAACAACTGAGAAAGTATTTTGAAAATATTTAGGAAGCCGCATATTGATACATAGGGTAAAAAAAGTCTGTAATAATGCCAGTTTATGATGGTTTTACGCTTTGGTTTTATTTGCTGGTTTTACTTTCCTGAAGGCCTAGGAAAAGATTTGTGTGCTTTGAATTCTTCAGTGTTTTCCCAGCAAGAAGTGTGATAAAATCTCTCTTTGCCAAGTTTTGTTCTTTAAAAATAAGCACCTGGCAGTGGATTATTGCAGTCTATTCCATTCTCTTTTTTCCATTTCTGCTGCCTATGTGATCTATGTATTGTCTATATGGGGATTTCTCAAGTCTGAGAAGCGTGATGGACAATATAGTCAGAGGTTGCTGAAGTGAAAGGTTTTTCATTCAGCATCATTACAAGCACAGGTAACAGGATGGACTTGCCTTCCATATTTCCGAACACATTGCTATAAAGAGAAAAAGAAGTAAAGATGTCATCACCTACATCAGGTGAAGCCTGTAGAATTGTGATTATATTCTTATTGTGCTCCAGTAGAGATAGATTTCCAAAACTAGGCCTGAGAAAAGGTGAAAACATTTGTCAGGCCTTAATACTTCACTCTTAAAAATGCAGGTCAATGGTCTCTTTATTGTTGAGGACTTCTAATGTTCTACAAAGTATCCATAACAACAAACATTCCTTCTAGTCCTATCTAGTCTGACTTTTTATAAATTATGTTTTCTTCGAAAAAACAGAAAGTGGTTTGAGTACCAGGAGGAATGTTTGCATTAATAAGTCTAAATGTAGTCAAGGCAGTTATCATTCCACATTTTACCTTGAGGTATTACTGTTCTGTGAACATAAAAACTTCTTCAATTAATTCAGCACCATTTTTTTCCTCATTTGAAGACAAATCTAAATGAAATTCATCTTAGCTAACCCTTGGCTGTTTAAAACTTAGGAATGAAGTCTAAGCCTTTCAACAGTGACATAAATGTCTTGTTTGCTTAGATTCTCAGTTAGACATTTAACTTCCACCCTGATTTTAGTCATTTATGCATATTCAAGGGCCTCCATCATCATTAAATCCTTAAAAGTGTATCTCTTCCTTGACACTCCTATCCTTATACGCCAGAGGTCAAGGTCCCATGAAACCATCCCTGTCCCTCTGCACATATCTGTGTGTGCAAATTGATTAACTACAAGTGACAAAGCTTTTGCCCTCTAATAGTCCAAGTTCACCTGCACATTCAAATAAAACATAAAAAATAAAAAAAATCCAAAGCTTCCCTTCAAAATCCTGATGTTGCTGCTGTTGGATGCTGTCCTACCCATGGACAGAGGGTGATACAAGAGAGAGTCTGATTTGTTAAGGATGGTCCTGCCCTCTGCAATTTTCATCCCAGATCTCCCACTGTCAAAACTGGAAATATGTCCCCAGAATATACAGACAACATTCATTTTTTCAGTAGCATCCCACCCTAGGAGGATGCTGGGTGTATTACTCGGTGCCTTTTTGAATACCAGCTTGTGAGGATACACTCCATTTTCTGTTTGATGTGCAATTAAGACAAAATCTTCTCAATGATTGGGCGGAATGTAGAGAACATCTCGGGGGACATTTCACAGAGGAGACCTGCTTTGCTGAAAATCAGAAAGGTAGTGCACAAATCCATATCAGAATTTTTGCTCTTGATTGCTCAAAATGGTTGTATACACACTGAAGGAAACAAAACTGCTGGTGTGAGAGTTTCCATAGAGTTCAGTGGCATCAAGATTTTTCAAGTAAACGTGTATTGCAAAAGGCAGACTTGAGAGATTAGCACCAGTCTGGATAGGTTAATTTTCCTCCTAACAAGGACACCAATCTCTTTCAAGAATCCTAATTGTTCCTACTCAGAAGCTATTAAAAATTGTATATTGTATTATATGGAGAGTTCATCTAATTTAAATGTGAAAATTTTGTAAACATCAGTATTATATTATGTTCCATTCATTCATTTGATCCTCTAGTACATTAGAGGGGGAAAATATACATGCATTGAATTCTTGAGATTTTATTTTAAGGGCTGCTTTAATGAATTCTTAATTACATTATTCAAAAGGCCCATTATTCAGCATTCATCTCACTTCTAAATGAAAGTCTTTACCTGACATGTGAATGAAATGAGTCTAAATGCTTTCCATGCCACCTAGGGATTCGTAATAGACTTCTTGCTGAATGGCAGCAGCTGGTTTTCTTTCTGGTTTAAATTTTTGTGGATTATTTGCAGAGATGGACAGGTATGAAATACTCATCTCTCCCAAGCATCAGTAAACCCTCCAGCCTCACCAGATGTAATGCAGCCACAGTGCCTGAGACAATTGAAAGAGATAAAAGTTGGAGAGAAAAATATTTATAACATTTCTGAGGTTTTCAAATATATTGTAAACTTCTCAACAATTCTATTTTGTGTGGAAAAAGCCCCTTATTAAAGGTTTTCTTCTGGTTTTTTATGGTTCACCATGAAGAAAGTTGATGAACATTATAAAAGGACTTGAGATCGGGTTTTTTAAAGTGGTAAGTTGATACTTTTTCTCATTCCCCATCCATTTCAGCAGGACAAATATCTGGTATTAAATTTGGAAAAGAGCTTAAGAGCTCAAAATACTCCAGCAGCTCAGACAGTAACTTGAAATGATCACATGCATGGTTGGTCAGGACTCTACTGTCATTACACATGATGGGCCAAATTGCTCCATGCTTCAGTCCATATTTGATCCCAGTCAACAACTCTATCTTATGCAAGGGCAATTTGCTCCAGATTAAATCAGTATAATAGAGCACTACACATTCCCTAGAAGGCTTGAGGTAGTTTAAGGGGATAAAAAAATGTGTTATATTCACAGCCCAAATAACATGTTTCTTTAGAAAATACTGACTGGCTTCACTGAGAGTTTTGCCTACATAAGGACTGCAGATTTTCAGAAATTGCCAAAAACTGTCTGAAAAAAATCTTAATATCCTGAAAAAAAAAATCCTTCTACTGTTTCATCAGAAAAAAAAATTCAAATGTAACATTAATACTAGGGAAATGTGCATACTGTATTCCTGAAATTGATCATTTTCCTACTTGCTAATTCTAAATATGAAAAAAAAATATTTCTAATGGAAAGAACATTACTTTGAACATTGACATTATCACTAAATAGTTAACCACAGTACTATCTCAGTTCCTTGTGAAAAAATTAAAATATTCATTTCCGAAAAATTGTCTGTTTCACTTGTAATAAAAAGATAACAGATTTTCTTATTCCATATTAGCATACCATAGATAAATTATTGTATACATTTTATTCTTAGCCCTCTAAGTCTTCTAGAAGCACTTTTGCAAAAGAATCCATAATAATGCCTTTTCAGTGTTTTGCAGTCATTAGATCAATTTTTAAAGTACATTTCTTAAATTATTTTTTATATTTTTCATACATACAGATGTAGCTTTGCTAGGGTCAAGGCATTATAGGATGTATCATGACCTTTCCCCTTACCTGATTATGAAAAAGACTGTGAAATTTAATACACTGCTTTAGATCCAGACCATTATTTAGGGCTCAGTTCTGGAAGGTGCTGAGCATGTCTCATGAGCTGCCCAGCACTGCCAATTCCCACTGGCTGTCTTGCTCATCGCCGAGCAGGACTGTGTCAATAATACAGAACCCCCAGCAGTTGTGTGGCATGGCCAGGCATTGGTTAATGAGGCAGCTGCACTACCAAGCAGGCTGAACCACCTACTGATAAAAAAGTAACATTTCAGAATGCCTAAGAAATCTCGGACAAGAAAACACATTATCCACTCTTCTGATGGGCAAAATGCATGAGTGCTGCTCACAGGGACTCCCATTCACCCACCCTCTCTTAGAGTGATTGAAGTGCACCCTTGAGGAGCCAGATCACATTGTGCCTCTTATGCAGAAGAGATATTCCAGCATTGACCAACAATCAGCCTTTGAAGCTGATTTCTCAATGAAGTACTGGTCTTGTTCCAGTTAAACTGAAAACCACATAAGCAACCATGTGGAAAATAATAATGAAATTAAACAAACACATCCAGTGGCACTTATGATGCATTAAGGTATGCTTGTTAAGTCACCATTTTCAGATTTGCTCACACAGCCAATATTCTCTTTTTTGTTTTTTCCCCCGTAGATCCCATTTACCCATCTAACAGATCCATTTATTTTTATGCACATCACTAAGGAAAATGAAATCTCGAATTCTCTTTAAAGGTTCTGGAATGAGATATCTCTAATTATCAAAATATTTAAAATATTAGTAGCTTCTCCAGGGTGATATGTATTTCCCAAAAGACAGACATAAGGAACATACTCTAAGTTTCAATGCATGCTAGGTACACTTCAAGATGAAAAACTGACACCTCTGCAAAGCATTAGACCAGACAAAAATCTCCCTAATCACACTGAATTCTATCTGTTCAACAGAAGTCAGCCAGGGTTACTGTCTACTCACAATACTTAGGCTGCAGCCTGTTGAGTCTCTCAATCTTTAACATAGTTATTTCAACAATGCTTTGGTAAATTATGGAAAACTTGAGACCAATGAAAAATTAAGGACAAAATCCACAAAGGCACCATAGAATGTTTAATTAGGGACACAGAGCTAAAAATACAAGATTCATAGAGCAAGTAAGGTAGCAAATAAAACAGAGCATGACTTCACTAAGTCTAATTGCAAAAAGGTATTTTAAGTACTTGGAAACATGTTTTATGTAATTGCTATCAAAACTCTTACAAATATGCAACTCTGATCATGTTTCTGGAGGCATGTCACATTGAAAATCACTTATTTTGAATAAGAAGGCTAAAACTTGTTTTCAACTTCCTGATATGTAATTTGTATAGAAGTTAAAGCATAACTTTGAGTGCTTAAAAAATAGAAAGAGGAATTTCTATTCACATTATGACCTTCCTAAATTTTATATGAATTACTATATGATCATAGTTCTGAGTCAAATATCTATTAGTTTTTCACTAACACACATCAATAAGATTGTCAGTGCTTTGAAAGCTCATATGTGCAAAGTAAACAAAAAAATCAACATCTTTCCATTTTTTTGATGGCTAGGAAGGAAGAGCTGATGAGACATTCCATCAGATATTTTTTAGTATTCTGATTTTTTAAGAGATGTTTTTTTCAGATGCATTTTTCTATATTTCATGTATTTAATGTTACAAAGAAAGCAAGTGATGTTCATGAAGCAGTATGTGGTTGTGTCTAAGACATTCCAAGAGAAAATGTTGTTTTCATTAATTTCTACAATCAATAATAACAGATTTAGTTCATTTCCCACTCCTTCAACTTTTAATTTGAGAAATTAAGTCCATTCATATTATACCTTGCTGGGTAGATAGAAGATGTGGGTGGTCCTTCTAGCAATCAAAATTGTAATTACTTTTCCCAATTGTCTCTGATACTTTATTCAAAAAGTATTATGACTCCTAGGCATTACATATGGGATGGTTGTTTTTATTGTTAATAATAATACTAATGGGATTTTGGATCCAGTGTATGCAATCCTAGATGGCCTTGTCTTCACTTCTTCATTCTTCCTCTGTCTTTTGAGAGTTTTTAAAAAATTATTTTAGGGTAGTTCTGTGGACTGATGCTAAAATAAAATGTATAAAACTCACAATAAATTGTCACACACTCTTTCAGAATTCACAGCACTTATGTTATCCTGACTTCTTTGCAAAAGATTTGAGGTACAATCATATAATGTAGAAGTAATTCTTTATTAACCAGGCTCTCTGACTGCACTAATAATGGTAAACGTGAGCAAAAAGAACTTAAGAAGAATCACTTGATATGATAAAGGATAGTTCTTTTACTATTATCATGTATAATTTCCCATCTTCCCCTGTAAAAAGAAGAAATTTATAGCCATTTCCTGCATGTACCTTTTTCATTTCAGTTTGACAATCCTCAGCTTTTTTGCTTCAGCAGTACCTTTGTCATTGGAACTGAGCATTTGAAACTTATTTCTAATTTGATAAAATATACATATGGTGTTAGCATGCTAGAGGTAAAAGGTACTAACATCAAAGTCTGCACAGCTCATATTAGAATGATTTTAAACAGGCATTATATATTTATTTAGCAGGGAAAGAAGGAAGTCTCTTAGAAGTGGTGTAAAGGTTCTTAATTTCACTGAATGTTTCAGCAAAGCAATTTAATTAATCTTCTTACCAATAACTTCACTTCAGCAGAGCAACTTAAAAACAGCTGTCATGTATTTAGCAGTTTGGATGTGGTTGCAAAACAGGTGCATTGTTTCTCTGCAACCCTGAAGGAGTTAAAGGACGTACATGCTTATGATATCTTTAAACTTTCAACTTAGAATTATTGATGAATGTAAAGCTACTCACTCAAAATCATCTAACCTTCTTAACTGGTTAAAAGAGTTTAATCCTCTCAGTTATTAGGAGACCTTTGAAGTGAAACAGTGAAACTCACTCCTTCTGCCTGTTTTGAAAATTTTCATTGAGTGTAGACTAAATCACAGGGAAGTTTCAGCTGCAGCACTTCATCTGCAGAGTAAGCTGTAGATTACTTAGTTGAACTTTGCTCCAGTCAAGACTTTGTAGTGCTTATAAATCTTGAATCCATCTAAGTTCACCTTAAATTAGCCTTGCAAAAACAATCTCTAAACTTCAAGTGTCTGCTTGGTGGCTCCTGGCTAAGTGCCATGCAGAAGCTGAGACACTGATTAATTGTCTTTGTTTCTTAAAAATACCTCATATTTTATTAAAAATAAACTATCATGGAATACACACTTTTGCCTTCCACTTCATAAAACAGTGTCATTGGGTTCTAGGCAAACCACTGGCAAAATACATTGCATTTTAAAGGGAAGAGGAACTTAAAAGCTTTATAAGTCCCGAAAGCCTTATTGCACAATAACGCCACTACTGCTTGAACAGCCTGGGATGGGGCCAAACAAGCATGCCAAGATACAAGAGATTTTTCAATTTTCCGGCAAATAGAAACAAATTCTGGTTGCAGAAGGTGTACTCGATGAACGCTTCTCAATGTGTTTCTGATTTGTGGTAAGAATGTTTTTACTGCTGGTGCCCTGTACTTTTGAGACATTTATTTCCTAAAAGAAAGATTCCATTCTATAAACCTCAACTGTCTGTTTTTTCAAAGCAATTTAAAATCAAACACACAAATAAAATTTTTAACATATGGAAGCCTTCATACAGAGACTTACGTATTCCAAGTTAAAATTGTTTTATAAACTGTAATGCTTTGCAGATGAAAACACTGAGAAGATGACTGTTTTTAGCAGTAATGCTTTTTGACAGCGTTAAACCTTGTTTTAGTAATTGACATAAAAATATTTGGTGGCTTTAAAATGGACCATTAATAAAAATGGCATGTTTTAAGTTTTAAAAATTTTACTTAATACTGTGAAGTTGTATAGAATTACAAATATAATATAGTATTTTTTAAAAGAAAATAATCTTTTACTTCTCTGCATTAAACATAGTTGGATATGCATCTTTAAAGCTGGTCTTTTTTTATAACAAGTATCCTGCAAGTTGAATTTGACTTTGGGTTGTTTTATATCCATATAATTTATGTATTTTATTTCTTTTTTTTCAAGTTAGTACTTATCTTCTCTACTGGCTGACTTTTTTCATAAACTTTTAACCTTTTTGTTTCATACAGAGTCAAACTAACTGTACATAGATACATTTGCTATTTAAACATTAGCAGACTATTCGCTTGTACACTGAATGCTTCTAAGATATGTACATAGACAACGTTAAAGTTTTTTTGGAAAAGTAAACATTAATTAGAGGAATGTTGCAATGATAATTAACTTTTCTTAAAGAGTGGTTCATTTAAACTTTGTCTGGTTAAACAGTTTGTTGAGTTTTTTATTCCCCTGCTTTAAAAATAGAAAATGTTTATCTGGGAATTTTGTCCTCAAATCTACAATAGTTTACTATGTTTGGAGTCAAGCTTTGATATCACATTTTCTATGAAAAAGATCACAGAATCACAGAATTTGCTAGGTTGGAAAAGAATTTTGATATCAAGTCCAAACTCTAACCTAACACCACCTTATCAAACAAACCATATTACTGAGTGCCACATCCAGTCTTTTCTAAAACACATCTGGGGATGGTAATTCCATCACCTTCCTGGGCAGCCCATTGCAATGTCCAGTCACTCTATGAAGAATTTTTTTCCTGATGTCCAGCCTAAACTTCTTCTGGCACAGCTAAAGACTGTGTCCTCTTGTTCCCTGGGAGAAGAGACGACCCCCACCTGGCTGCAGCCTCCTTTCAGGTGGCTGTAGAGAGCAATAAGGTCTCCCCTGAGCCTCCTCTTCTCCAGGATAAACAACCCCATCTCCCTCAGCTGCTCCTCAAGGATTTGTGTTCCAGACCCTTCAGAAGCCTTGTTGACCTTCTCTGAACATGCTCCAGCACCTCAACATCCCTCCTGAGCTGGGGGGCCCAGAGCTGGGCACAGCACTCACACGGCCTCACCAGTGCCGAGTGCAGGACAGGAATCACTTCCCTGGTCCTGCTGGCCACACCATTTCTGATCCAGCCCAGGATGCCATTCGCCTTCTTGGCACACACTGGGTCATGTTCAGCCTGCTGTCACTCAGTACCCCCAGAGCCTTGTCTGCCTGGGCACTGCCCAGACACTCTGTCCCCAGCCTGTAGCACTGGAGGGGGTTATTGTCACCAAAGTGTAGGACCTGGCACTTGATCTTTTTAAACCTCATATTGTTGGATTTGGCCCACCAATCCAGCCTGTCTAGGCCCCTCTACACAGAGTCCACCTACCTTCAAATGGATCAATACCTGCACCTAGCTTGGTGCCATCTGCAAATTTGCTGATGGTAGACTCAATCCCCTAATCTCTAAAGATATTAAACAGGACTGGCCACAACACTGATCCCTGGGGATCACTACCAGTGACAGGCTGCCTACTACATGCAACACCATTCACCACCACCCTCTGGGTCCACCAGTCCACCCAGCAAAGAGTGGATTTGAAATCACTAAAATTTTGATGCACTAGTGTTGAATATACAGCAGGTATTAGCGTTTTTAACTAATGACGTGTTTACAAAGGAATTAAGTGGGGGTTTTCTTTTAAACGTTTATTTAAATCTCTTTGACTACTGCTCTGAGAGTCCTGCATATGTTTTCAAGAGCCTCACTGCAGTAAGTCATAAATTAATTTGCATCCTCATACAGGTTGACTATGACTATATGGACAATTAGTCTCTTTTAAAGCCAAAGGAAATAATGAAAATGAACTGATGGCATAATGAGCCCATTTACATGGAAGACATGTTCATTTCATCCCTATGCTGGAATCTTACAATAGGGCCAGTGTTCATTCCCCATGCAACAGCTATCTTAAGCACCAACTGTCTGAAAGAAAGAAAAGATCGTAAAAAGCAACAACAACAAACCCCCCACATATGCCAAACTGACAGCATCAACTGGGTTTTTTTGGAGGAATTCCAATGACAATTTTTTATTGCTGCCAGAGTGACTGTGCAGCTCAGCCACTGACCATGAGGAAAAATAAAAGCAGAAGTACAGGAAGCAAATACAAGTGCCAAGTGACTGATCTGTCTCAGGAGGTAAACAGGCAAAAAGGAAAGTTTCAAAAGGAAAACATTCAGAGCAGGGGTGTGATCAGAGAGCCATGGAGGCTGTGGTTACACATGCATTGGCAGATCTGCTTCAGCCTACTTAGGCTTGGTTCCTGCAGTCCACAAGTCATTCCCTCCCTCCTCCCCTTCCCTGCGCTGGCACCACTGTTTGTACAGCTGCGTGGTGAACACAGACAGGTACCAGTGAAAAATGACCCACCAGAAATGGATCAGTTCCCCTTCTGATTTACTTCAGAGGCCCACACCTAGTTCTGCTGGCATAGAGGAGGTTATGGTGTGGGAAGGAGATTGTGCAGCTGAGGACAGGAGAAGCTATTGAAGGAAGCAGTACTGGGGTCACATCCCAGGGCTTGGAAAAGAGTGTATGGCTGTCCCTCCTGCACACAGCTCTCTCCCTGATAGTATGTCTTTGCTACTGGAAGTTGTTTTGTTGGTTTTGTTTGGGGTTTTTTTTAGATTCTGGCACATAAATCAGCATCCAGTGCCTAGAGCATGGAACTTAGTTTCCTAGCTTTCTGTCATATTCTTCAGAGGTATAGGAATCTTATTCAATTGCTGAAATACAGGCCTCAAAGTGTCATCTGAAAATGCCAGACATACCCAGTCTTTGCCAGCCAGATCCAGAAGGATGTATCACACAGATCAGTTTTCACACATATCAACCTTCCCTAGGTGTTGCAGACAGCCAAAGAATCCTCAAATGGTGCTAGGCATCTCTGTTAATGCAGCTGAACTTAATGCCCAAGGTGGCATGAAAATGCCTAAACAGAACTTATAAATTAGATTTCTGCAAGTGGAAACTCCCTCGAGGCAATAGCACCATTCCATTGCCTAAGTATATGGGTCAGGTGCTTTTTGAGGTGCCTTGAGATCTTTCCCTGGGGCCAGAAAATTCTCCACAGAACCTATGGAATATCTGTGCCTTTTTGAAGAGTAGAGGTCAGACAGGAAGTCCTAGGACATCTCAGATGGCATGAGGCCCAAGTCGTTGAGACTCTCTACTCTTTGTGTAATTTTTTGTGGATTATGAGTTGGGATCAGTTTTCATTTACTCCTTCTTCAAATACCATCAGTTCTTATCAGCATCTCCCTATTTATTTATGGTTAATGCAGATGATCTGCCATACAATAGACTTGCATGGCCTTGCTCATGGGATTTTACTGGATGGTTTCCTTACATTCCAACAGCGCATGTGTTTTAATAGCCTTCATCAGTGTTTTATGTATTTCATTGAAAAAGAACTGAAAAATTCCCCTCAGACTTGCTGAACTTTAAGGCATGAGAAAGAAAATTGATATAATCTCTTTCACCAGGTTTCTTACAATTAAATTAAGACGATCGTCATTTCTTTTTAATCTGAAGGGGTCCTTAGAGAAGAAAACAGCATATCTTGAGGAGCTGATTTGTCTGGTAGTAAAAACAAAATAAAACAAAAAAGCACAGTACCTTTGTCACATTCCCATTACCTACCTTTAACAAGTAGTTTCATAAACCCGTGGATTATGATCTTGTAATGAGACCTCTGCTACCAAAAATAACTGCAAAAAAAGGTAACTGAATGATAACTACTGACAAGCCTTTCTGAGGACCCACAGCTGCACTGCTTCTTTTGAAAAGATATGGGAACACGTCCTATAGATATCTAATTTAAGTGTCTCAAACACATTTAACTAGTAAGGACTGTAAGGAGAACCAGCATTTTTGATCACTGAATATTGTCAATTCTGACTCACATTTTTTGTTGTACTGAGTTTATAAATTACATTCATCTCAAAACCTAAATTAAACATCCATATACACAAGATAAGCATTAGTCCCAGCATACTGAGCTTTCATCACATCTAGTTTTCACTCCTCACCCTTTCCAATTAACCTGAATATAGGGTTTATTGAGGAATCCAAATTTTACCTTTTTATCTCAAGAAATAATTCTCCCACCATGACCAGTGCACACAGAGGAAACAATATGCAGTAGAAAAACAGGAAAATGGAAATAATATAAGATGAAGAGTATCAGCTATGGGGAATCAGGGCAAAAGAAGATGTTTTCTGTTAGAATTCAGGCTGTTTTTAATGAGGGTCTTGTGAAATAGCTCATTCAAAGATCAGCATGGACAAGGCTACTGCAGCTTTCAGCTACTTGCAGGGTGTTCAGAGGCACATTGTCTCTTTTCAACCTTTAGTAACAAAATTCAAGTGATCTAAAACTGATAGTCTAATTCTGCATTTAAATGTAATTGTAATTTTATTTTATTTGTTTTTATCTTTTCTAAAGCACTCTAAGAGGTCCTAAAGAAAGGTGTTACACAATTGTAAGTGCTGGAGTGATTGACAGAGTATTTTACAACTGGCACTTATTATTCCTTTTATTAAGAATAAAGTGGCTTTTAGACTAAAAACAATAGGGTGAAAAGGGGTCTTTTATGCACTCATTATAAGTAGAAAATTGGAAGGAAAAAGTTGTAATAAAAAACTAAATGATTTTGGCACGATATATGTTTCTTTCTTTATATGTTCAGTAGTATGTACGTTGAAACCACTGGACATACAATAGCCCTCTAGATGTGGAAGGGAAAATGGGAAAGTGTAGATTAAAATTGCCAAAGTGCTGCATGTAATAGCCATCTTTTCTTATTTTTGTTATGAGTAGAAAGAAGTCTTTATGCGGTAAAAAGGAATAACATTGTTATATTTTACCTTTGAATTTAAATTCAGAGGAAGTGACAGAGGACTTGAAGCAGATTGTCTATTATATGCCCTGTTCTAAGATGACAGGTAATTGTTCCCCAAGTTGCTATAAGGTTCTCCCTTCTGTTTTATTCAGATCAATCCTCTTTTACCTAAAAACCAGTGTGTGCCAAATGCCTGTGAACCTTTGGTCATTTTTGTATATGGGATGCAGTTTCACAAAGACAGTTTCAAAATTTCACAGATTACCCAAGGCAGCAGACTCCAGAATCTCCTGGATTAAGCCTGCACTGAGTGGTGCTGCTTTAATTCTGGATCACACTATGTATTAATAGAAGCAATTGAATCCCCTGCTTGAATCCCCAGCTTGCAAATGGCTTCTTTAGTTTTCTGCTTTGAGAGTTTCGCTAGGCTCTGTGTCAGGTGCAATTTCTCCAGTTAGCTCTTTCTGGAGTCACTGTCCCTACAATACCAGAGGGTATTTCACACTCCAAGTCAGAGTCCTGCAGTCCCTACAGTGTCCTACAGTCAAATTATGGTGCAATTTGACCAATCCAAGAAGTGCAAGATCTTTCAAATCAGAAGAGCCAAATATGGATAATATCCTGGTCAGAATATAGTCCCTTCCTCAAAGCCGTATGTTGAGGTATGAAGGTCTCACTGTCATCTACTGGTGTCTCAGTATTTTGTGTGTGCAAAGTGAGTATACTTTCCAAGCAGAGACAAAGGACCTCTGGTGTCTGACTGAGAGCATAAATTAACTAAAAATAACTTCCTGTTTTATCTTGGAAAAGTTATTTCTCATAATAAGGAGTGTATTGGTCAGCCAGACCTCAAACCTGCCCAACACCAAAGTTGTTTGGACGCAGTTAAATTTTACTAATGACTCCTTGGTGTTGTGCTGTGGTTATAACACAGCATTATGTAGGGTATCATGGTGCAGGGTTCTTCATGGCAGGTCTGGACTCTGCTTTCTCAGAAACTGATTGGTTTTGTCCTCCAGCAAAATCTGGGGACAAACGAAGGAAAGGCTGCTAACACCTTAAGCATAACCAGCAGTAGAAATTTGAGACCAGTGCTTACATGACTTGACTTGACTTGACTTTGGTAAGTAATCCAAGCACCTTATTTTTAGCGAAATAAGTATGATGATTTTTCCGCCTCTTACATTGTTTTTTGTCTTTTTATTGCATAATCTTATGAGAGCATGGATTTTGTGACACATACATGCACAATGATCAAGTTGTATTGTAGTTTGGACTCAATGAGCTAGGAAATCTTTTCCAACCTAATTCCAAATTGATATAGATAGCATACAATGTAAATAAGAAAATAATTCTCAAATCAAAATTTAGTTCTTATTACCCATTAAGTTACTTTTATATAATACAAATATGAGGCAGGTGGAAGAAGATTTCACTGTAAATTACTGATCTTAAGGCAAAGTGAAAGAGGCCTTTTCCCAAAATTTCCTTAAGAGAGTTTGGGTGTCTTTAAGTATTTTCAATAGGGAAAATAAGAAGAATTGCATTTTACCTGAAATATACTCTGTTGAAGGAGAAGAGAAAGGAGAGCAGTAGTGAGAAAGAACCAGGGAGGAGGAGAGAAAAGGAGATAAGTGAAGAAGAAAGAGTGGAAGAATAAAGCATTGAGAAGAGAGAGAGAGAGAAGGCAGAAAGAAAATGAAAAAAATCAACAAAAGTCAAAAAGTCAGCCCAGTCCATTTTTCTGTCTACCAGCAGTGTTAGGAATTGTAATTTATAAGAAGAAGGAATGGATGACTACTGTGTATATAAGCCCTTTCACCTTGAAAGTGTAATATTTATATTTTTCTCTTTCAGGAATTTTAATTATTTGAACATAAACATTCTAGAATTTCTCTTGACTGTATGAATCTGAGATGATTTCCATCCTCTGGCAACAGAAGAACAGACACAGCATACTCATTCAAAAGAATAAAAATGAAAACAGCCCTCGTGACCAAATATGTTGTTTAAATGCTCCAAGGTGCTCTTGTTGGACAATTTACATAGGGGAGATATTACTTTAACAATAAATAGTACAGAAAGCAAATTATTTTCCACAAGGTTCTATCATTCTTGTTTTTCATGTCAAAATCTTCATTGTTCAGGAGCGTCTTTAGTAACGTAAATCGAATAAGATATTTTGTGGTGGCAGCATACACAAGACAGTCTGTATTTAAAAGGCTGCACATATCTCAGTATTATCTGCCATATTAGTCTACTTCTATTTGTATACTGTGTTTATTTCCTAGATGGTGGCAGGCCAAGAGTCTGATACCATCATTCTCTGAGCTTACATATCACTTCTCACTAACATTTCAGTTGCTTTTGACAAAAAAACAGTTGCTGTTTCATGATTTAGGGCCAGGCAAGTACCATAGAATGAGAAATGCTCTGAAGGGATAAAGAACATTCCCTTGATGTAATATCCCACAATAAATAAGAATAATTAATAGCAATTATTTATTCTTCACTTGAAAACCTATAAGGCAATTCATTTTGCCTGCAACATAATTAAACCATCTAAATTGAAATAAAAATAATTACAAATTATAAACACTTTATTAAAATTTGAACAAGTAAAGCAAATTGACATTTGATCCTCGACAACCTTGAGATAAAATGCCTGATAAGATTTAGTAAAGAAATTTGATAACCACAGGATTAGAAGTGCAGTACTGCCAGGGATTAAAATTTGCTTTAAAAATTGAAAGGCAAGAATGAGAATGAGTGTTGAGTTTTTAGTGAAATTAGGCTATTTATTAGTGGTACTTCTAAAATCATAACTAAAACTTGCCCTGTTCATTACAGCTGTGAGTAATCTAGGGGAAGATATGAATGCTGACACTTATTGACCATCCCTGTAACCATCTATTTTATACAGCAAAATATGGCTTTTTTTATTCTGGAAGTCATGTTTCTTCTCTTTCCTTGTGTACTAAGCCTTTCTTTGGTGAGCAGGGATTACCACTTACCATCAGCTGCATGTCACAGCTGGATTCATCCTTACTGAGACCTCAGCACAACTCCACTGTGGAGTCTCAATAGGCAGAACTAACCCTGGGTCATTAGCATATGCAACTCAGTACCAATCTGAAACACCTCTCAGTACTGGCAACAGTAATTCTTTAGATTTTTGGTAAGAATATGATAGAACCAAACTAATGAAAAACATACAGCAGGAAAAGACTAAGATACTATGCACAGTTTGATGGTAAAATATATATTCCTTATACAATTATTGTAAGTACTGTCAGATCAATTTCTTTTTTTGTTTGTTTGTCAAAAGAGGAAAAGGTTATAGGAGAAAAATATTAGATTAAGGACAATTAAAAAGTGTTAGGTTGGGGGAGAAAATTTTCATAGAACAAATATTTTCTCCTAGGCTGATACAAGTACAGGGAAAGGATATAAAGGTTAAGTGCCTCAACAAATAGAAATTTACGTAAGTTTGAGTAGACCCAACCATGTTAAAGTCTCTGTGTTACAATCTATGGGGAATATGAGAACATCACCTTTGGAAACAGTAATAAAAGAGTTGTTTCTGTATGGCAGATGAGTGTGAATGGAAACCAGTAATTCCTCCTATTTGCTCATGTGTCTTAATAACACATCTTCACACACTGCTATGATACCATGAGGTCTTCCAGCTAAGTCAGAAGAAAGGCTTCTAATGGATAAAAATTTGTCAATTTATCTTAGCATTGTCATATATTTAAAAAGCTCTTCCTAGAAGTGATGATTTATGTCAGCACAGGACCCTAAGGGGGAAAAAAAGAAGCTTGTCCAACTTCAGACATTCCAAAACTCAGATAAATAAAATAATAGGAAATATTGCCATCTCATAATTTAATTTGGCCCTCTTGGTACTGGTCATGGTTTCTAAGAGTTTCCTCTCAACAGGATTTCATAAAGCGTGTACTTGGCTTTGAGTTGCTTATGTAGGTGCACAGAATTGAAACCTTCCTTTTTTCATTAATTGTGAAGCTTCATGGAAAGGCTCTTTCTGTATCTAGGCATTCTCAAACTGGGCTGAGCATCCACAAAAGAACTTCACCTGCAAATGGACAGTGTGCCTTTCTTTTTATATATTGTGCAAATCATTCCAAATTTGTTATCACCACCAGACTCACATGGCTTTCTTTTACTTGCATGATTTCCTGTAAAATTATTGTATTGTTCTAGCAGGAAGTGTTCATCAGTTCATATCAGTGTTCACTCTTGTATGAAACAGAGGGTGTTCTGAAGTGAGTAGAGTTCTGCCATCAGTTGCTGGAGATGTGACTTGCACACAGCAGTGAAAACTGAGAAACTTAGAGAGGACTCTATATATGATAGACATTTAACGGTTAAGAATCTTAAGCAGAATGTGGAGAAGTTGGGAAGAGAAACAAAAATCCTTGAGAGGATAAATGAGTGTAAGAGATCAATGAAACATGGGTAATTTTAAATGAGGAAAATGAGAAGCAGCAAGGAGGTCAATGGAAGAGAGCTGAGAAGCCCCTACAAAGAAGAAGAGGAACAGGAAAAAGATAAGTGAAGCATGTAAAGAGACAGAGTTAAAGCTGATGGCAAGGGAAATGTGCACCATGAGCAAGACTCTGCTGAGTGGAAAATTTTGTTTGGCAGAGCACATCAAATCACAGAAAGGTGAGTGGACAACAGTGAGGAAGAACAGCCTAGTAAATTAAGACATATTGGAAAACACATATTTTTACATGCATTCTTTCTTACCCTGACTTTTCTGCCGGAAATACACTTACAGTTATTGTAAGAGAACAGATTTAGAATATGCCATAAAAGAATGTTTTCCCTGATGGTAGGTCTCAGTGGCACAAAAGAGGAAAAATTCTTGGTTTGCATAACTCTTGAGACACTGTGGCAAATGTAGGGTGACAAACTAATAATGATTTCAGGGAGAAATGAGGAATTTTGTAATGCAGCTATGTGCACGTTGTGGGTAATAGATGATTTGCAACTAATTTAAACGCTTGATTACTTATCACAGATAAAAAGTAGATGGTACATGTATAGGAAAGAGGACTCTGGTTGATTCAGAAATAGTATCAACATCATCCTACGGAAAAGATCTTGGTTTCCTCAAAACAGTTTTTAGTGAATATCTCCTACTTTAAAGTAACAACTAATTTGGGAAAGGAAATGTTGAGAACTACAAGGGAATTTTTGGCAAGTTTTCCATTCTTCTATGGAGAATCTTTCTTTTAGATTGCATTTTATCTCTCTGGGATGATCACCTTACAAAGCTTTATTCTCAGGATCGGATAAAGAAGTGCAGTGATTATAAGTTTTAGCACAAGTATTTTTCTCTATACGTAAGTCAAAGTGCACTGGACAACCAGAATGAGGTACAGAGTCAAGTGCAATTGGGTCATAATGCTTTGTTTTCCAATTTTTCCTTCCTCTTCCTTGTTATATCATCTTTATAGCAGAAAGCTGTTCTTCCTCTTTCAATTTGCCTGTTATACAGAGCAAATAATTTTAAATCATTTTTTCATTCTGTTATGTAAATGAAATTTAAAATATAGCAAATTGAATTGGAATTTGAACAGTGATGCTAGAGGAACTTCCATCTAAATCAAGAGAATCAGAATTATTTTTATTTAAAAATAATTTTTACCTTTCAGATCCTTACCTTGAGTAATTTATACAGTACTGGCCTCTATATCTTTGCAAAGGTTTAATTGCTCTTCAGGGGAGCAGTGTAGAGCAATTATACAAATGATACCAGATATCAACGATTTAAGTTATAAGGAAAGACTGAGAAAGTTGAGCATATTCTCAGTGGAAAAGAAGAGACTTCATGTAACCCAATTGAAGTTTTAAAAATTATGAAGAAGACTGATAAAATTGATCCGAGCAGGCTCTTTACACATGCAAGACCACAGAAGTTAGAAGACATGATCTAAAAATTAGAAAGTTGGGAACAAGAAAAGAAATGCTAAGCCATAACTATTTTACACAGAAGGATTAGAAGTGTATGGAATAAATTACTATAAAGGGCCCCTGAAGCAAGGAGCATCCTGGAATTCAAGAGGGAATGAGATGAATTTCTAAACAAAAGGAGCAGATAGAGGGGTGGCAGAGGAAATATTCAAATGAAAATAAGGGAGACAATAAGAAAGAAGAAAGGAGAGCATAAGACCCTTTCCTTTCTGATTCTTATTGCTGATATTACTCTTTGGAAACTCATTTATTATTATCTAAAATAACGCAGGATTCCTGTTTTACAAGTGAGTCAGTCTTTTTTCAGAGATTATTTTAAACATTTTTACGTAATTAGGCAGTTCCTGGAATTTGGACCCTGTCATCTTTGATCATAACTTGAAAATGAACCAGTTACTGGCCATAGCCTACTTAGTCATATCGAACAACTATGTATCAAGGAACCACCTGTCAATGAGATACGATCCTACAAACTGATCACATCTTTTCCCTCCCAAAATTCCAGCTACTGCTGGCAAGTGCAAGTTATTGAAATACTCAGCATCCTTTTCCTGGGATATCAGTCTGCTTAGGAGCTGGAGTTCTCAGAGCTGTCTTTTACTGATAGACACAGTGAATGCAGCAACGTGAGGATTTTTTCTAGTGAAATGGGCAATTTATGAAATTCCAGTTTCCAACCACAGCTGCACATTTCAGACCCCACATGATAATTTACTGTATTCTCAGGAAACAGCAGCAGAAATTTGAGGTTATTTTACAGATTCTGATTATATATGTTGTTTTAATTTTCCTGTCACCCTGCAAACCTATAAGAAATAGCAAAATTTCTGAATCTGTAAATACTCAGGAAGACATGATTCCATTGATTTACTTTTAGACAGGTGTATTCAGAATGACAGCTTTAATTACACAGGAATGAATGGCTGTGGAAAGCTCACATGCACCTAAGAAAGCTTCTTGGGTTCATTGTTGACTGATACCTACGTCCACTTTTGAATCCTAATTATTTCTCAACAATATTAAATATTTAAAACCTAATTATTGCTCAGTTGCTCCATTCACTTCTAGTCACCTCTACCAGTTTATAATTTTCATATATCATGCACATTATCATGTCAGAAAAACCCACCATGTGAACAATAACGCATTGAAATCCTAGAGTTTGACTAATTAATTCCCTTATAGCTTTCAGAAATGCGCCAAAAATGAAAAAAAAAGCTAGGTATATATGGTAAATAGTAATAAAATCACCTTTTTTTGTTTTCTTGGGAAGTGGGGGTTGTTTGAAAGGATTAGGCACTTTCAACTTACAGCTTGATTTTTTTTTTCTTGAAGAAAATGTACAGTTTTTTTCCTTTGCATTTTAAACATTAATTTCCAAGGTATCAACGGCTAATTATTCAGCAGTTACTTTAATGTTTCAGATAGGGAATAAGTAGCCTTGGGGAGAACAGATCCTGCTTTTAAAGTCTAGCTATAGTGAAGGATTATTACTAGAAGATATCCACTGCATATAGTCATTACTATTTCTTTCTCTGTTCAAAGATGGAAAGCAGAGTGGTAAAATCAAATTTCACAAGAAAAAATAAAAACAAACCAACCAAATCTAGATGTTGCCTAATAGCCCTATGACCATTGCCGTGGTCCTGGAGTACAGAAGGATTTGCTATCACCAACTATTGACCCCACCTCTTGCTGGGGTGCAGGGGAAAGGGAAATTCATTTGCTCTTTCCTACCTGTGTCACTTCAGAGTCTTTCTTTACCCAGTTTCTCTGGTCTTTGGTGAAATCATGAACTATTAGCTGGACAGCTAGCAGCAGAAGAGCCTAGTGCCCTCAGGGAAGGCCTTGGAACATCATCAGTCACACCCCAATGGCAAGTTCTCTAGGGCTAGGAACATCAGAGTGATTGCAAGTAAGGAAGAAAACTGAAATGATATTTCAAAGAAAAAAATAACACTTTCATGTGCTTAAATCATTGATTACAGACTCCCACAAAAGTAAATCATCCAGGTGGCCCTTTGTAACATGTGCCTGTTACAAAGCTGTTAAATGAGAAGTAACACACATCTAAATTCTGTCCAACAGCAATCCTATTGGATTTTTTCCATATGAGAAAAAGAATGTCAAATGACAGTGACATCAACCCTCACTAGGAAATGGAATAATTTTTCACAATCCTTGTAATGGACAGCTCATATCTTGTCCTCTCCATTACTCTGTCAGACAGAGAAAAGGACCATGTCCCAGCTGCAGGTCCTTGGTGTAGCTGTGCCCCCTGATTCCATTTCCACTACATAGCTTCTGGATCTCCTCTGGGCGCCACTGAGTGTCATAGTCTTTAGACATGCTGATTACCTGGGGAGTGCCTTCTCATTTCAAAGTTCATGAAATAATGGGAATGCTTCCCTGCTCCTGGCTGACTGGCAGATTTTAGTCCACAACAGGCTACATATTTTCACACCTTGCTATGTGGGATTAGATCAAGAGGGTCTTTAGAGATT
Source organism: Catharus ustulatus (assembly GCF_009819885.2). Lineage (NCBI taxonomy): Eukaryota > Metazoa > Chordata > Aves > Passeriformes > Turdidae > Catharus > Catharus ustulatus. Next base: position 33,029,591 of record NC_046224.1, read on the forward strand.
ACAAAGAAGTTTGGGTTGTGTTGGAGGACTCTAGCATGAAGAAGCTACTAATGCTGTAAAGCTTTTCATACTCCCTTTTTGAGGCAGTCTCTGACCTATTCTTGTTCTAAGGAAGTGGCTGGAGATGCTTGGAAAAGTGCTAGGTGGCAAAAGTCAAAAGTGTACAATGCCATGAGTGACAGTAGGCCACAATTTAAGACTGTGAACTGGACCTACTAGCAGGAGCTACCATAAAACCAAGTTTACTTAAATATTTTCCTGGAATACTTCTGTGTATTCCATTTTGATATATGGTTTCCAACTTATGTCAGCATTCATTATTGTGCCACCACAAATTTGCTTGAGGCATTTTGTTAAATAGTTGTGAAAGAAAGCAAGCATTATAAGTTTTGCTGATCAAATATATTGGTAAAATCATATCCATATCTGGTTTATATCAACTGCGTTCCTTACGTTTAGCTTACTAATACAGACATAGCCTCTGAGTTTGGGATGGGATTTCCAACTTTCTGACATGAAGTCTTTTCAAATTTGGAAAAGGATTTTCAGGTCAGGGCTGCAGCCTGCTTTTCCATTCTGCTAGACCTTATGTTATGTTGATCACAGAACCATAGAGTTCTTTAGCTTGGACAAGACCTTTAAGACCAACGAGTCCAATCCAATCATAAACCTAATATTGCCAAGTCCACCACTAAACTATGTCCCAAAACGCCACATCTACATGATATTTAAACACCCCTGGGGATGATGACTCTACCACTTCCCTGGGCAGCCTGTTCCAATGCTGGACAACTCTTTCTGTGAAGATTTTTTTCCTAATATCCAATTTAAATCTCCCTGACGCAACTTGAGGCACTTTTCTCTTGCCCTATCACTAGTTACTTGGGAGAAGAGAACTGACCCCCAGTTTGCTATAACCCCCTCTCAGGCAGTTATATAGAGAGGCAAGGTCTCCTCCTATTATTCAGGTTAAACAACATCTTTCTTGTAGTGAGGTCCCCAAAACTGATCACAAAATTCAAGGTGCAGCCTAACTAGGGAGCAATAACCATTTCCCTAGCCCTGCTGTCCACACAATTTCTGACACAGTCTACAATTCCATTGATCTTGACCACCTTGGCATGCTCTGGCTCATGTTCGACTGGTTGTTGACCAGCACCCTCAGGTCCTTTTCCTGCAGGCAGATTTCCAGCTGCTCAGCACTCAGCTTGCAGTACTGCATGTGGTTGCTGTGACCCAAGTGCAGGACCCAGTACTTTGCCTTACTGAACCTCATACAGTTGACCTCAATTCCCCAATCCCATCTTCCTCTGGAGACCCTTCCTGCCCCTCAGCAGGGCAACACGCCAAACAGCTTGGTGTCATCTCAAACTGACAGAGCATCCATTTGATCCTCGTGTCAGGTCATTAATAAAGATCTTGAACAGGACTGGCCCCAATGTAGAGTCCTGGAGAGCACCACTGGTAACCAGCCATCAGCTGCACTTAACTCCATTCTCACCATTCTCTGCACATTTCAATAGATATGTGCCATTACCTTATCTCAGGTTTCAGCTTGTGGGGCTAGTGAAGACTCTTTTTGTTGGAGCAGATGTTGTAGGGGAATACAGGAGGGTTAGTTGGACGTCTGTAACCCTCCTGTGATCCCTGCATAGTGGAAGTAGACTGCAAGGGGTCACCAAAGGACAAACAAAAGAGGTAGGAAGGATCTTACACGGGATGCCAGGAAACAGGGCAAGACTGCTCCCCTTGCTGCTCTTCAGGCCACAATTATATTCATAGATCAAAAACCTGAATAGAAATTTTATTTTGCATTTTCTTTTCCTATGTTTTCACATTCATTCCCTCTCCCATTTTAACCACTTATTAAATTGTGTAACTGTCAAAATTGCCATAATTTAACCAGCAGAGTACCTTTCTAGTCTGAGAATCAGCACATTGATACATGTTGGTCTGTTTCTCTTCAATTACCTGAGAAAGAGGAAAGTAATGACACTATAAATGTAGAAGTTGAATTTTTAGGAGTACTGGCTCTCCAATCTATTGTTAAGCAGCACATGCAAGTGTTTAGTGTATGCTGAGACTAATTTTCAATACGCAGTTTCCCCTGGGATATTTATATTCTTCCAATAAGCATAGAACTGTCTATCAAAAGTAACTTTATATACCCCCACAGCACACGCACACACACACAGTCATTGCCGCAAACTTTTTGGGGTTTCTTCTTTAAAGAGCTGCAAATATGAGTAACGTTTTCTCTGCACGATGTCCTGTTAAAGTAGGTGGGTGCTCATTTCAACAGACAATTTTAACAGAAGTACTCATTTTTTATTTCCTTTTTTTTTCCTGCCTTGCACTTTTGCAAACAATTAAGTTAAAAATCTCTTTTCTGAGAGGTAGAAACTATTAATGCAAAGGGGGAAAAATCATTTCATAAGAGATGCTTTAGAGTCCAGCCTATTTTGGTTTTCTTACTCAAATCATTTACTTCTAATTAGATAAGAGAACAAAAAAAAATTCCAAAGGGGAAAATACATTTTTTTTCCCCCCACAAATTGCTTCCATCATTTCTGAACTCTGCTAAGCATTTTTAATAGATATGTGCCCTTAGCTCATCTTTTGCATGCTAACAATTTAATCTGAATACCAATATAGACACAAAATAAACGATTGTTTCCTGCCAGAGGTATCTGCAGAAGAAATCTTGGAGTAAAACATTGTCTTTGCAGCTCATTGTGTCTCTAATTAGACTGGAAGGAGGCAGAAGCTTGCTGGTGTCAGTCTGTGTTTAGCATGCCCTGGAGCTTCAAGCTCCTGTGGGTATCAAAGTGCACTAATTAAATGAGGGGTCCACAATACCGCACTAAACATCAGAGTGAGAGAAAGAGTCCAGTGTCCTCAGTGCCTTTGAGAATCCATGGCCCACGCTAATTACCCATTGTTGAATTGACTTCCCATTCTACAAGGAATGAATGGTGCCTCTCTCCCCCCTTTCCCTGTCCTCCCCCTGCCTCCCCCACCCCCCCTCCGCCCTTAGATTTTACCATCTTTGCTTTGGCCGCCTAATTAATCTTATGGAAATCTCCCGAAGCCAGATTCCAGCAAGGTTGCCCCGATGTTTATAATTTGATTTGTGATGATAAAAGTGAAGACACCCGGTGATGGAACAGTGTCATTTCCAACACTCTTGAGAATCGAAGAGGCTATCAATCTTTCCCACGTGCATGGCAAACTGATATCCTAGAAAATTAACTTCAATTAATAACAGAAATCCCCAGACACTCAGGGAAGTAGAGATGCTTTGAAAGAAAACCTTCAAAGATGTCTCTGGATTGTCTTTTATATGCAGACTCTTCTTTTTATATAGAAGAGATTCTCAATAAGGGAACGTGTGGTGAAGGGGGGAGTTCCCCCTCTCCCCTTTTAATCTGAGCAAGATGAGGTAACATTTTATATTTAGTTTAGGAAGAAGTTAACCAAAGGTCTGCAGGTTAAATCTGTTTTTATTTCCTCTCTGTAGATAGAATTGGATAGAATGGGTTATGCTACACATATCACTGAAGAAAAGAAATGTAAAATAAAAATGCTTTTACCATTATGCTCCATCCCTTCCTCCCCCCCAAAAAAGAGGCTGGAAAGTTAGGGGTTGGACTGCTTGTCATTGCCAGTTGTCTTTGCCTTGAAAGGTTTTGTGATCTAATGTGGAATGCTCTATCAAGAAAAAAAGATTTGTTAAGATTTTACATGTTCTAATAACTGCAATGACACAGATAGTAAAGACTCCTGTAAAAGCCAGTCTCATTTCTGTGAAACTGTGCAACACATGAATTTTACTCTACAAATAATCTGTCATGTCTAGATTTGTGAGTGGCATTTCTATATTGCTATTATTTGAAATACTTGATTAGACAACACAAATTCAGTTTAACACTAGTAAAATAGAAATATATGTAACGTTTCCCCACCTGCGATATCAAGAAAGTCATCGCCAAACAAGCAAATTAACTTGAAACCATCATCCAATAATAATTTCTGGTTTGGTTTTGAGTTTTTTGTGCATATGTCATAGCTAACAAATTAAAAATTCTGATTAACACTTACTTTGAGGTGATGCATAAGCAAAAAATTACTACCCAGTATCTTACCTATCTCATCCAAGTAATTTTTCAAGATAGCTTAAAACAAAGCTAAGGTGCAGTCTTATCTTAGCAGCAAGAATGGGTTAAGTTTATTTCATTTCAGGTTCTTGTTATAATCGCAGTCACGTGAATGAATTCATGTTGTGCCATTTCTTGCTCTCATTACAACCTTTGTTACGAGAATGAGGTATTAGGGTTTTAATGCCTCATATATTCTGTGAATTATGTTAGTGTGCTGTACTACTTTGACCTTTTAAGTATTCCGTAATTTGATTGGCTGGTAATTCCAGTCCTTTTCCTGTTGACAGCCTCAATAACCTTTCAGACAAAAGTAATGGCAATCTGATCAAAATACAGAATATTTGAGAGTACAAAATATGTGGTATAAAGGATAACTATAATTCTTCAGGAGAAGGAAAAATTTTAATTCTTCTGTCTGGTGCTTAAAAATTGGGAAATAAATAGAAAACAGAACCTATAATGCACTCCAAGGATAAATCTTAGGATAACACATGAAAGTGGTAAGATGGGGGTTTTTAAACTTACCTTGTGATATCTTCTGGTATTTTCTTGCATAACTCTACTTGATATATAGACTATGAAATTTTTTACCATATTTTTAATATTTCCATATCATAGGAAATTTTATTAAAGGAAAGGTATATTTTATGTCTTCAGTATTTAGATTTTTTTTTAACTATTTTTATCAAAATTTGAAATCAGTAAATAAGTGTACACTAAGACAAAACATCTGAATACCTTTTCAAGTAGTACCCTACTACTTTTAGTTGTGGCAAAACGAATCCATATAAGATACGTACAAAGTACTATGAAAACATGAAAATGTAGATGTCTGTTATTATTTGGTACTATCATCTGTACATTCACATTCGATAATTGGAGAAGTTTATTTGTCAGAAACCGTCATTTGGGTCTGGGGTTTTTTTTGAATAACACATTTTGTGTAAAAATAGCCCCCATAGTGAAAAACAATACTAATTAGAATAAATACACACATACTATATTTTCCACTGTGTAAAATAGAGAAAGTAAACTAATTTCACAGAACCTAGTAAAATTTAAACCAAAAAAACCCCATTTCTTTTCTCCAAATGAATTCTTCCTCTGAATCCTAAATCAATTTTCCCCTAAAATCCTTGTTTATATAAAGAATTAGGGTTTGGGATTTTTTAATTATCTGCAATTATATTTTTTCCTTCTTTTTTTAGCTTGGTTTTTTTGGATATTTTAGGTTTTTTGGTTTTTTTGTTGGTGTTTTGGTTTTGGTTTTGGTTTTGTGGGGTTTTTTGGTCCTTTGTTTAGAAATTTTTTGGTTGTTAGTTGATTTTTGGGGGGGTTGGGGGATTTTTTTTGTTTTTTAGCCTTTCATGAAATTTTTATGGAGAACCCATACAAATAGAAAAAAAACCTTCAGGAAGGTTCCTGATTTAATATCTTTTAAAATCTCTCCAGATGCTATGCCAAGCCCAACTTATAACTTGAGGTTGACTTGCTGCAACTATACCTATAGGTAGATACAATTTGCTTTTTTTTCTTTGTTTTGCTATTTCAAGTACAAGTTTGTTTTTGGGTTTTTTTATTAACAGTTATAGCTATACTTCAGTTTTATCCATGAACTCTGTATGAGGGTTGAATTGGCATACAGTTTCAATGTCACTTCATGGAATTCTTTCTCTCTCAATGAAGGAAATAAAGAATGGATTCTTCTCTTTTTCATGAGGCCGCCTGCAAGGTATATTTACAGAAGGAAGGATCCTTTGGATTTGTACATGAATGAGGTAGAAATTTCCAGCCAGCTGAATTTTTATATTCTTCTATTTGGCAAAGAAGAACCTAAGTCAGCTCCAGGGACTCCAGGTTAAAAAATTTAGGAACATTAAAGGGTATACCACTGATTCCTAGAGTGCACCTCTGTGAAGAGAAAGACTTCAGATATAGACCACTTCCAGCATATCCCCTTAGTATGATGTGGCAGATTTCACACACCATAATATGAAGCCAGTCATCATACAAGACAGGACACATACACAAGTTGTTCAGTAAACTTTCAACCCTAGTTTTGTGGAGTTGTTCGGAAGCCTCTGAATAATAAGCAGAAGTGTCAGTAATAGAAAATATTATACCATATTATCCATCTGCACATTTTGTTATTTTAAGAGCCTAATCAATATTTTCTGGCATGCTAATGGGACTAAGTGGCAGAGTAATTATATTCTCTCCATCACCATGTGATGCAAACACAAGGTCCAAATTATACCTGGGCCTGAAAACCATCTGTAAACAACCAGGTGAAAACTCTTCTGTGATTTTCAACTGAAGCTACATTTACATGAGTTTAATTTTTTTAATATAATTCTGTAAGTCTCTTCCAACTGATGCAGGTGTTTCCTTGGAAAGACTTAGCACAGTTGTCATCATGCAAACATCTACTGCTTTTTGAAACATCCTGGATTATTTGGGGCATTCAGGACCAGCAAAAGTCATGCTAGAGGTGTTCTCTGAATTTCAACAGCAGGGGGGATTCCTTGCCTCGATGAAGATACTGAATTGAGGTCTTCACAGAAAGATGGTCTTGTGCGAGCTTGATAGATGTCTGCTATTGCAGTCAATGGATGCAAGAGAACAACTCAGCTCCCCATGGGAGGTTGCAGGGTGGGTAAAGTGTCTAATAGGCTCTACTGATTGTTTTGGCTAGGAACTCCACTCAGGTTCCAACACATAGGTATCACAAACTCTTTCAGATACTTAATTTGGGACTGGCATTGACAATGGTTTTATATTTTAACCTAGGACCAGTTTTGCAAGAATGGAAGGAGTAAGTGAGCTTCCACCAGTTTTTCTTATCATCTCTGCTTTCCCATAGTGATTACACTTTGACTTTCTTTCATTGATGAATTAGGTTATTGTTCATTAGTATACAAATCTTCATATGGTGGCCATTTATTCTAATCTGAAGATGTTCATGTTATTACATAATTTATTATAAAATTTTAAAGAGAATTCTAAGAATATGGATGTCAAATTGCTTCCTTCAAAAAAGTGTAATACATGATTTTTTAAAGATACCAATATATTCAATGAGTATGTTTTTTAGTATTGATAGAATTGTTTCTTTCTTCTAATCTAAAACATGAATTTTCATGTCCAAATGCAATGGTTTCACCATTTTGCCAGCAGGAGGTCACCTCCACTAGAATTAAGGCCTTTTAATAAACTGAAGATTAAATAAAAAGGTATAATGTGTTGTAGTAAAAAAGCTTTATATTCAGTAAGATAACCACTGTACTGCATGTACTTCTTAAATTGCTTGTTCCTGTCCTCCAGAGGTCACCTGTAAGTAGTCTAGCAATAATATTCTAAACTTCATGCTTTGTTCCCTTAATAACTACCAATTTATGTATTTTTCTGTGCTGGTATATGATAATGCAAATCAATTCAATGTAGTGGGAACCTGGCAAGAAAGCCTGGATCAATCCTTCCTCTCAAAACTGACTGTTGAAAGAACTCAGAGTCAAGTCAAGAACCTTAGAAGTTAGTGAAGGCAGAAGACTCAGAATAGATAAAGTCACTAACAAAACCAGATGATTCAAACCTATTTCCTCTGACCCAACTGTTTGCTTCATTCCTTTCACATTTAAATTGGGAACCAATTCATTAGTGTCAAGTTATAACAATTAAAAAAAAAAAAAGAAACAAAACAAAAAAAAAAACAGAAAAAAGCAAAAAAAATCACCAATCAATTTGTCCTTTCAATTAGCTTCAAATTACATAATTTATTGGTTGAGGGAAGTGATCATCTGTCTTTTCATTAACCCATCTGAAGGATAAGTAATACCTCATACTACTGTTCAAGGAAAGAGGAAAGAAAACAAAACCAAAAACATTCTGCATTTATTAGGAATTGAGACCTCAGCTCTGATCTGTTTCAGATAATAATATGGAGGTCAGAGACTTTATACTCCGTTCAGATAAAAGATGAAGTTCCTAGACATATAAACAACTTATCTGAGAGTAATGTTTTCCTTGGTAACTGCAGAAGTTCATACCACTGGTCCATTCATGCATCATTATTCCCTTTGACTCACTTTCTGAAGGTCTGATTTGTTAAAGTGCATAATTCATGGCCATGCTGAGGTACACAAATGGACTCCACCACACAGGAACAGGTCATGAAGACCTCATTTTGTGAGCTTGTTGTTTTTCAAGGTATTTGCTTCCATGTACAGAGAGCACCTTTGTATTTAAACCCATGATATATCCAGAGAAGTTACCCAGCAGCTCCATACATGACACATCCTTCACACCCTTTCAGCAGTGAGAGAAAAACCTGAGCCTGTGGGATTAGAAACACTTGCCCCAGCACTCTCCCCCTAAAAATATCTGTGCACATAGGATCTGCTCCACTAGGAACAGCTGTGATCCTTTAGTCTGTGGGACTATGGACAACTGAAAGCTGGTCAATATTTCTCATTTGTCTCTGCATTCAAAATGCAAGAGGAAAGAAAAAAGTCACATCAAAAGTTAGCAGATAAAACTCAGTAAAATTGGTCAAATTTCTTTTCCGTCTACCCACACATAGCAGCACAGAAGTGCCGCAATGTCAGAAGTCACACACAATTTTAAAAATAAAGGAGTACATGAGTCATGACAGCTGTGACAGACATTTTCACTTGTACTGATGAAGAATTAAAAGGTTGAAAATGTGGGGGCTTGAGTGTTTAATTCATATCCTTTTTTTTTTTTTTTCTAAGAGAGTTTTTTCAAACTATTTAGTACTCTAGAAAATGTACTTCCCAGGGAGTGTTCAAACTTGAGTACACAGCACCCACAAACACCTCACAAATAACTGCATTCTTGACAGGACACAGGTCATACAATAACATAATCAGAAGTAAGGCCTATATGAGGAGAAATAAGCAGAATTTTTTTTAAGAAACAGTCATTTTGATTAGAACTTCTGCTGCCAATCCTTGAGGTACCGCTTTCAGGGAAAGTATTCCAGAATCAAAGATCACAAGAGCTTCAAGTTCGGGTGCTTATCATGGTCTCCAGGCATACTTATTCCTGCTTGCATCTTAACATTTATGATCCTTAAGCTCTTTGCATATGCATGCAAATACAATTATTTTCAAAATCAGATAGTTCAGTGACTTTATTTTGATAGTTACTTTCATAGACTTCTGTATTTGAAACAGCTTGACATTTTTTAATGCTTACCCAATTTCTGTTTCTCCATTGCAGTCCCAAATGAATCACATTGAAGCAAAGTATTTACTTTGTCTTCTGTCAGGAAAAAAATCTCATCTGATTGCAGCTGTAAATGAGATCAGATCTGGCAAAATAAAATCAGTTGGCAAGACCATTTTACCTGTTAAAATTGGAAAAAATAACCCAGGTAATTCCACACCATAAAGTCTTCTCTAAGATTTGTTGGATACTACATGGAGACTATAGATGAATCATGCTAGGCCAGCTGTATGTTTCATGTTACATTCAGAACACCAAGATATTAAGGTTAAAACAGTCTGGTTAGTCCTGTTTCAGGTTGGACTTTACAAAGGGGTAAACTACCACTTTTATCTTCAGGCAATCCTTGATAAAACTTTTATTACATAAGCAAACCAAGCAGTTAAAATTTCTCAAAATAATATTAGCTACACAAGCTGGCAGGAAGAACAATTATACATGTTTTATTCCTTTTCTTACATAGAGTATGAAAAAGTTCCTCTTTTGTAGAAACTCTGAGGTTTTAATTGGGATAGAATAAAATACTTAAAAGAGACAGTGACTTTATCTTAAGATATTATGGAGGTGCAAAAGGGCGAAAAGAATGTTTTGCTATGAAAATAAGTTTCACTGAAACAACTACTTTTTGGATTTTTTGTTCCATTGTACCATATTGTAAGTTCAACAAATATACTGTAATATCTCATTTGGTTTTCAAGTATTATATTCCTGGTGAATACTCCATTTCATATTCTCTTCATCTCATAATGTGCTACTTTGTATTTTTCTGCTTTATCTCTCACCTATGTGAACTTATTTTTACTGCATTTTACCAAATTTTGTAGGTCGTATATTATTTTTCTGTCCTTACACTTAAAATCCTTACTTGTCCTTACTTGCAACATCTTTTAATTTTGTATAATTTTTGAATAATAAATCTTATTGCTGTTTAGAAGAATTAAAATATTAAACAAAATTAAATAACCTCTGTTTATAAAGTAAAGCTCCATGTCTATCAAATGACTCCATTCTAGTGATTATTCTAGTGAAGATCAGTATGAAACCTTCTACTTCTCAATTCCAAAATGAAGGAGCTGACAGGTCCAGAAAAAGAAAAGCAAATTCAGAACCAGGAGAGTAAGCAATGAACTCAGAATATCCACTGTTACTATTTCTTCAATACACCTTGGTGAAATACAGTCATTCCCTGCTCAAGCACCAATCATAAAGATTTTTACCTCCAGCCCAGCGAAGAAGAAAGAGCCATGAGGCTTCCAAGGACAAGGGGGGAGTTTCAGAGAGCTGGCTGTGCATAGGTGCAGCAGTCGGCTCCCATCCACATTCTTGACAAAGCAGCCCACACAGAAGAAGTAATTAAACATGTGCCTGGTTGTGAGCTTAGTTACGTTAATAATACATTATCACAGTAGAAATTGTTGGCGTATGCATTTCAGAAAACAAGGTTATTACACATGGTTTTACAAAGAATTGAAAAGAGAAAAAAGTTTCCTTCTGAGTCTGTCAATTGATTGCAAAATATTCAGCCAATAATCTGCCTTTATATACTATGGCTGATTTACTTAACATACTGAGATAATAAATATCTTCAGCTCAACTTGATACAAACATGACTTTACCTTTGGAAACAAAAATTAACAAAGTAAATGAAAACGATCCCACAGAAGCACAGTAATGTTTGAACATCAATTTGACAGGTACTGTAATTTCCCTATTTAGGGGTTCTGAGTATCATACAGGAGTATACTGCTGCAACACTGTAAGAATTCTCACAGAAGTCATCTGAAGAAGAAAAGCTTCAGCACAAAGCAAAGATGGTGTTGGAAGATGGATGCAGTCTGATGAATTTGAATGATGCTCCAAAACCATGACCTTGACTTACTTCTGTTTAACACAGATCTATTATTACTAAACCAGTAACAAACAGGAAAGTTAACTGTGTAGCAGATTCACTCTAAGCAGTTCTACGTCATCAACACACATTTTTATGCGAGTGACTACAATCAAAACATGCTTAGTTCTAATCTATGCCTTCCTTACTATTTTATGTCTAGGGAAAAGATGACAGAAGTGTGCACTACAGTCTTTGCAGATCCCTCTGTAATAGAAGCCATGAATGCAAAAGATGACACACATTTTATTAATCTTCTCTCAACACCTTCTTTTATAATGTATTCAGACTTTTGCTTTTCCATATTTAAATAGTAAAAAATGATTTGGGCAGTGAAGAAGGGTTGGCAAGGGGAGAGTTGCAAGCTTTTTATTCTTTCCACAGAGATTTTTCCTTCTCATTCTGCTTGATAGTGTGCCAAGAGAGAAACACGTATAAAGACACGAGCATTTGCTTCTTCTGCAGCATATCTCACTACTGAGGGAATATGCCTTTGACTAAATTAATCTTCATCCTCAGAATAGTCACCACTGATGGCTATCTAAAGTTTTAGAGCCTAGTATATACATATATATATATATATATATATATATATATATATGCATGCCATTTATTATTTCCAGAAATTTGTGCCTCGTGTTAAACCTCATGTCTGAACTTGCCATAGAGAGCACAGTAACTCCACAGGCTTTGTGATTCCATAAGAGCCCGGGAAAAGATGACAGCTTCTCTCCACCAAAAGTCCCTTGTGACAGAAGGCAGCAGGCTGTTTTTAAACAACACAGTTCCCTGTGAACACAATTGGTGATCTACTTTGCAAGCTGGCATTCTCCATCCTAACAAAAAATTCAAAGATAAAAGTCGATCCTCATACTTACAGGCTCCTCTAGGAACGTGGAAAGTTATCTGAGAGATTCTAATTTTCCCTTCAGAAATAAGCATCTCATTCTACAAGCAAAAGTTTGCGAGCCCTTGAAAATTAGGTCTTAAGGATCATGAGAGATCCTGTGAATTCATTCACAGCAATCATATAAGCAAAAGGGGGTTTTGAAAATGAGGTGTGCATCCTTTTTCAATTCAGCTGTCCTTAATGAACCCATTATTTTACACAAGTAGGCATCCTTAGCTTACTAATATACACAGGCATACACAAACTTACCAACTGCTTCAAGACTGAGAAAAAAGGATAACAGAAGTTTAGGATTTTACCTCTTTTTAAAAAGCTAAAAGGAGTCCTTGGAGACATATGAGTCATATGCACCTAGATACACCAATAGATTTGTTGTCTAGTTAAATAATATTCCTAATGCTTTCTTTATTTCTTGCAGGACTGGGACAAAAGCACTGTTTAAAACAACACCAAACTTTCTTGAAATGCAGAATATAATGGCAGTTACAACTGATCATGTTCCCAGGTTTTTAAAATATAGGTCTTAGATATTAAAAAGTGTTGGCTCAGATTTAAGTAACAGTTTGGGATTTTCCCACGTAAATTGTCTTTCTGAAATTGGCTAAACATTGTTAAGGATTGAAAGCTTTTAAAAATTCAATTTTTTTAATGACTTGTGGGAATAAATTATGATTCCCTATCACATTTACTTATAAAGTAGTCATATTATAAAAATAATATGGTGGAAATAAAACCTGGAATGATTTATAGTAATTTCACAATTACAAGCCGCACTGACTATAAGCCGCATCTCTGGATGTTGGCAAACATTTCGTTCTTTGTCCATAAATAAGCCGCACCCAATTATAAGCTGCTCTGTCGTTCGCAGTGAGGACCCGCGTGCAACAAAGTTGCCAAATAGTAACAGAATAGCGGGATGGCGGGGTTTATTGGCTTGACCCTGCTCGGGGCAGCCGCCAGGGAGCAGCCCCGGCCCCGTTCACCGCAGCTGCCGGGAAGCAGGAGAGCGGCATGCCCGGTCGCCACTGCCACCGTGCTTGTCGGGGCTGGGCAGCACTGCTGCGCTTGCAGGGGGCGAGCGGCGCCGCTGCGCTTGTGGAGGGCAAGCAGCACTGCTGTGCTTATTGGGGCTGGGCAGCGCCGCTACGCTTATCGGTGGTGGGCAGCGCTGCCACGCTTGCTGGGACTGGGCAGCGCCGCTGCTGCGCTTGTCGGGGGTGAGTAGCGCCGCCGTGCTTACAGGCTCTCACTTCTGGGTTTGGAAATTTCCTAAATTTGTTAATATATTAGCTGCTCCGGAGTGTTCGCCGCACTTCCGGGTTGGTAGCTAAATTTTAGTCAAAATGGTGAGGCTTGTAATCGTGAAATTACTGTTGATTATATTCTAAGAGAAACAAAAAGTGAAAGAACATGGAAATCAGCTTCTAGTCTTTCAATCCCTTCTAAATTAAGAACGTAACAGACGTTTGGAAGACTATCTAGGAAGCATGCTCTTCTGTATGAACTTCACTTAAAATTAACAGTCACTGTAGAGCACCTTCCAAAGTCCTTAACCATGGACATGAAGGGACTATGCTTTAAGAGACTGTAATACTGTTCAAAGAGAAAAGAATATAACATCTCTGAAAAAACACTTGGTCATTAATAATAATATTAATTTTTACACCAACAATATCAGAACAGAATCTGCTGAATCTGTTCAACCTTTCCCAAGTAGCTCAAAGAGCAAAAGTATGCTGAAATGTTCTTTTTCTTTCCCTTCTTCCCTCTTCTTCTTCACTGTCCCTGCCTCTTTTCATATCCCTTCTCTATTCCTTTCCTTCCTTCCTTCCTTCCTTCCTTCCTTCCTTCCTTCCTTCCTTCCTTCCTTCCTTCCTTCCTTCCTTCCTTCCTTCCTTCCTTCCTTCCTTCCTTCCTTCCTTCCTTCCTTCCTTCCTTCCCTCCCTCCCTCCCTCCCTCCCTCCCTCCCTCCCTCCACTCCTTCACTTCGAATGTAAAGAAAGATGCTGTGGCCTTTAAATGAAATATGGTAGGACTCCAGGGAGAATTCTGGCTTCATTTTAAAAGACACATTTACATCAGTCTGGTGCACTTTGCTCTGACACTACTTCAAGTCCTGAACAAGAGAAGAGTTGACTTTGAAATGTGGTTTAGAAATATTTTTCTACATTTTCAAGAATCAGGAAGGACTAGAACACAAATCTTTATCCTTTAGATATATGAAGAATATATTTATATTCTTCTTTTTCCTACTGTAATTTTACTTTAGGACACTAAATCCAGAAAACAACTTCCCTGGAGCATTCAGGTGCTGGGACAGCTTATGTGCACACTGTTGCTTAGCCACAGTGCTTTTCCCAGAAGAAACATCATGCCAGCTTTCTTGCAGACACTCTCCATATTCTTGGACTGGTCAGAGAGAAAAACTAGGCTTTAGGGTCCTGTCATGTCAGCAACAGGTTTGTAAGACTTTTCCTAAAGTAATAATTTCTCTGAAATAAGGACAAGTTACTACAGAGACATATCCGAATAGATTAATGGGGATTTTTGGGCCACAAATCATAAGACTTGCATCATATCAGGTTCATCTAATAACTCACTATTTAGAAGCAGAACAGAGCAAGATTAATTGCCTTATAATATTTAACAGTTAATACAAATAATATTCTACTACATCAAAGGTGAATTCATACAGCAGTTAAGTATACAAATGACTTCTAATAAAGTGGTAATTTTTCTGTACTGTATAAATGCAATCATATTAAACTCAAATCAGTGAAATGCTAATTCACTTTTTAATGAGTTCCTTTCCTATTTCATATTTTTAAGCAACTTTCAACTGGTTTGGTTAAGCACAGTTAATAAGATGAAAAGAGTGGTTTTTAATTAACTCAGACAAAATATTCCATTGTATATATGCGAGTTTTTAAGGTAATGTAAAGTATGATTAGAATTCAGGTTTTATTCTATTTCATCTTCTTGTGAGCTCTGGAATTTGAATACAGCTGTCCGAGGCTGTGGAGGAGAGGTATCTTATTCTGTCTGAAATTTGTGTTTCTGAGGAAAGCTCTTAGTTTTCCTTTTGGACATGCCTGGATTATTATTGGCCAGGACCTATTTTTCTTTCTAATCCATGAGAAAGCAAAATGAATGCAACTCTTAAGCCTGGTTATCCCACAAAACCTAAATGGGTCATTATGAACTTCTGCGGTTACTCTCACACTGTACAAAGGGACAGAAGATAATTTCTGAGGTCCCTTTAAGGCGTATGTCCTGATTCAAAGATACTCTGAACAAAAATTGATTTCTGGCCAGAATCAGCTAAAATCTTGAAACTGATTTTATTGGAATGTGTAATTATATGACCATTATCAATCTAGGAGTGAGAAAGAACATGCTCATTAATTCCCATTCCATAAACACAAGAATGCCTTTCATATGCCATTCAGATCAGGCATAACAAGAATATCTGCTCTTGATTTGCTCTGAACTCTGGTCCTGGTCCTCTACAGGAATTGCATTGTGCAAGAGAGCAGTAGCTCACTCTTTTTTGTTACCTGGTTACTGTTTGTTGCTAACTATCAGAAGACTCTCTAGAGAGAATAAAGTTGGGGTATCAGAGAGATCTGACAGTGTGCAGTCTTCCTATGTTTTTTCCAGCACAGCTGAGTTTAAGAATTATTCAAAATAAAATGTAATACTTCAGAGTGGAAACTTTCTTTTCACATTCCTGATTTTCTCATGCCATTTGTGTATTAAGGCTTAGAATCACTGATTCAATTAAACTATAGATCTTATTCATGTTTCGCTGCTCTTGAACCTGAATCTGAAGTCCTCCCTGATCACCAGTAAAAGAGTTTTAATGATATGGAGTTTAAATGAAGGTCATTATATCATATCTCACATTACATGCAAGTAATAAAATTCCTTTCCTGCTTTGATTTTAGTTGAATACAATCTTTTAAGAGAAATGTGCTATCAGAAAGCCTTACTTTGTCTAAATAGTAAACATGACCTATTATTTGCCAATTTAATTGTCATTAAGTGCCTCTTTGTTACATACACTAGACATTGTTTCATTTTCATGCTCTCGAGCAACTCATCAAAATATTTGGAATATCTTCAAAACTTGGAATATGTTTTCTGCAAGATAAGAGTCAAGATTCCTGGTTTCTTTTCACATGAACTTAACTTTGCAAGCCAGGAAACCTCACTATTTTCACTGTTCTTCAGCAGCCCTCCCTCCTTCAATACTTGTAAAACACTGTGTTTAAAAAAAACCTTCAGGTTTCAAAATATTAGTATTTATTTGTTTTAGATTCTCATCTAATTCTGAAAAGACAGATGTCTTGCAACACTACTGGCATAATGTCACCACCTTTGTAGAATCCCTAAAATCATCCTAAGAAACTCTTTAGAAGTGGCTCTTTCTCCTCCCACAGCCAGTTGGCCCCTAGCATCTGTCTCCCAGGAGCACCCTGGCTGAGTGTTTGGGTGGCACTCTGGAGTCAGCAAGCAGGTGAGATTATGTGCTCCAGAGCATCTGCAACGTATTTGTCAATCAGGTCTTCTGTTACCTAATACTTTTAGCTAAACCTCAAGGATTGACAGCTGTGAACCTAAGCCTGCAACTTATGTTATTGCACATCCACTAGATGAATAATGATGCAGAGCTCCTTGTTTATTTGCTTATTCTGAAATCAGATCTTGTTTATTCTGTGCCCCTTTCTAGTCCTGATATATAACTAATTGTTGGCAGATGTGGCAAGTATCTAGGGCCAAGATATATTTGTTTGCACAGTCTGATTTTTGAGTCTCAACCAGTATCAGGCCATTGCAGCTGGTTTTTATCAAGATTCTGAGCACTGTAGACAGTCCACCTGGCAAAACATGATTTGCCCATATGACCTTCACATGAAAGCTTTAAATACAGGACTTCTGCTCAAATAATATTTAAAATATCTGAAAAAAACCTAATTAAATTAACAAATTGAAGTGAAATGCTAATCAGTGTTTGTGCATGTAAAAATTGCCCTGTGGTTCATATACAATAGGGTGAGAGTCTTATTTCTAATTTTGATTTAAAATCTGAACCATATAATAAGGGTGCTAATTGTCTGTGACAATCTTTCCTTTAGCAAGCTAGCTAGTGTCTACATTTAATCATCTCACTTGAAACAAAACAGAAAACTAGCATTTGTCTAATGCTTGGAAGAAAAGGAAAAACAACAGCAGCGGAAAAATAAATCAGCATGAATCCAGTTTAGCTGGCTAATATCAACACTTCTTTCTTTTCTGACGAGAATCTCACTCCTTCACTATGCCCAGATGCCAAATTCCTCTTTGTGAGTTTTTATGACTTTCTTTAATTTTTTAAAAACAAATAAAAGATTAACATTGGAGTTAGATTGTTTACTTTTATCTAGAAGTTCTCTGATGCACAGTAGTATTCAAGTTTTCAATTTCTCATGTTTTTTTTATCAGTGGGTAAATGTAGTTGACTTGTTACATTCATCCAAAATATTTTAGGAAGTAACACTGTAGAAGATTGTTTATTTGAAGTAGTAGTGAATAATCTGGAAACTCCTTGTCTACATTATTGCCATCGTTAATAAAAAGAGAACCTGTATTTATTTTTCTTCTGTATTTCTTTTGTCACTGTCAAAAGCAAATCTGAGAAGAGGCACAGGCTATTTAGGATTTTTTCTGCTAGCAGAGAAATACTTCCAGAAAGAAGAAATTCTTCACACTACATGGCTGAACATTATTAAATTTATTCTGATTTTAATAGCACCTAAAATTTCACTTATTATTTCCAAATTTACAAATTAATTAAAATACTATAAATGGGGTTAAAGAATCACAGGAGAAAATAATAATGTGGAATCAATAAAATAATTTCATGATTATAAGTTGCACCATTTTGACTAAAATTTTGGTCCGAACCCAAAGTGCGGCTTATAATCAGGTGCGGCTTATATACGAACAAAGAATGAAAAGTTGCTGTTTTAGTTTGGAGGACAGGTGTCTGCTGAGAAAGGCAGGAGCTCTTCTTTGAAATGGAGAATGTAAATAATTGTGAAATCAAGGGGCTTTCAGACAAAAATATGGGAATTAGGAATAACAGTTCTTTTCTAGGGAAATTAAAATAGAAATACAGTACTACAAAGAAACAAACTCCAAACCCTGACAAAGTCAGAGTACAACCTGACACCCTGTCAGGCAGGGTGTTGGCAGCAGTCCCATTAAATGGTGGCTGCATCCTCCTGCAGTGACAGATGTGATTCAGTTGAAGCAGTGCTCCTGTAGAAGGTGAAGTTTCCCTCCAGAGGTCCAGTGGTGATGTGGAGAAATCCGGTTTTCCTGTGGAGTCCAGTGGAGAAAGGGGCTCCCTTAGTGTCCCAAAACCTCTGTTTTTATCTTGGTAAGAAATGTTGGGCCCTTCCCCCTGGCTGGAGCAACTTTTAATGGGATGAAATAATTTTATCAGTCACACAGTGGGACTCAATGGGCCATTAGCACAAAATGACTCGCTGGAGAAAGGATGGGTTGTGAAAAGAAAAAGAGCAATGCCCCGCCTGGTTTCAATGGATGGGCCATTAGCAGAATATCTGCCGTTGAGATAAGGATCACTGCCCCCACCCTCAACAGATGGTGATAGAATAGATACCTTTTATCACACTCTGTATTGTAATGTGCGGCTTATAATCAGGTGCAGATTATATATGGACAAAGAATGAAAAGTTGCTGGCACCCGGAAGTGCGGCTTACGCTCAGTGCGGCTTATAATCGTGAAATTACTGTACTTTCTCTTTTGTCTTGTACCTTAAGCTCAGACAACAGCCAGTATTTCTTAATTCACTCTGGAAAGTTTTCCCTTCCCTTCCCTTCCCTTCCCTTCCCTTCCCTTCCCTTCCCTTCCCTTCCCTTCCCTTCCCTTCCCTTCCCTTCCCTTCCCTTCCCTTCCCTTCCCTTCCCTTCCCTTCCCTTCCCTTCCCTTCCCTTCCCTTCCCTGTTTGGAGGTGAAAAATAGTTGATTACTCATGCAAAAGTAAGAAAGCAGATATCTTGCCACTTTATTCTATATGTTTCACAACAACACAATGTGAAAGAAATGCTGCAGAAATGTCATGGGATCAAGCAGAAAAGTACAGTAATTTCACGATTACAAGACGCACCTGATTATAAGCCGCTCTGTCATTCGCAGCGAGGACCCGCATGCAACAAATTTGCCATTTAGTAACAGAATTGCGGGATCGCGGGGTGGCTTGGTTCAGGGCCGGGCGGGCTCGGCCTGCTCGGGGCTGCCAATGGGGCCAGGTGGCCCAGCTCGGCGCTGCCACTCGGCAGGGCCGCTAGGGGCAGGCCACTGCTGCCGCCACCGCCGGGTTTGCTCACCCCGGCCCGGTGCTGCCCCTGCACTGTGGGGCCAGCAGGAGGGAGCCCCCCGCCTAGCCCCCCGCACTGTCGGCACGGAGCCCACCTCCACCCACCATGCAACAGAGTAACCAATTTGTAACAATCGCCCAATCCTGGGTTTTACTAGCAGGTGCCTGGCTCAGCACCTTGGCTTGCACTTCCGGGTTTGGAAATTTCAGAACTTTTTTAATATATTAGCCACTCCTGAGTGTAAGTCGCAATTCCAGGTAGGGATCAAAAATTTAGTCAAAATGGTGCAGCTTATAATAGTGAAATTACTGTAATTAGAAACAGGCTAAAAATTTAGACTCTCGGTTCATGACTTTCTCACTGATTATAATACCTGCATTGGTTTCCTCAAGATTAGAGCACCACAAAAAAATAATTTGCTACTTTAGACTTGAGCATCTTCCTAAACATCCCAGCAGGTAAGTCTGGAGTTATAAGGGAATTATGATTATCAGGGATGAGCTAAATTCCTTTAGGTTAGTACCTTTATTAGTGTCACAAAAGAAGGAAGAACTACCATCTCCTGGTCTAGTAAAACAGCCTAACCTGTGGGAGCTGGCCACCTGTGTACCAGAGAGGACAACTAAGACAGACAAAAAGTCATAGTTCCAAAACACTACAGAATTTGGCATTGGAAGTTACCATCAGACCACTCTCCAGGTACACGAGATCATTCCTGCATTCTCTCCCCTTCACTACAGAGCAAGCAGTGGGCTTTCCCTGTTACTGCCCAGAGCCAGCTGGCAGCATGGATCTGTCTGCAGAGACTCCGGGTCCTCCATTGTGGCTCTAGGACATCTGCAGCTCTTCTGCTTGGCAAACTCATATCCCCTGCCCCTTGGTTGCTCTGCACGTTACTCTGTCCTTTTCATCCATTTCCCTTGTAGGATATCTCACCCTTCCTTAAACTGCAGAAAGTGCTGCTGGCATGTGGACTAAATCCTAACCTGCATTTACAGCAGAAAAACTAACCTGCTATGATCTGCCAATCCATCTCAGTGTTAAGCTCAGAGTAGGGGAAGAAATAGTCTGAAATATGTGCTTTCAAGGAAGCATGTTTGTCATTGTTATTCCAATATGTTACACTTTTAAAATTAGGTATACTTTTAAAATATGAATACTTTACTTTTAACTTCATATGTCTAAGGAAAAGGGAAGTGAGCTTCTCATGGAGACCTGGACACGCCTGGGATGTTTATGCGCATAAGTTGTCCATCCCTGGTTGGTTTAGCATGTCTGACTAGGAGTACTTATTGTAATGTGATACAGCAGTCTCTGTTTCTAAACCATTGAATATGGGTGTAATACCAGAGCATGAATCTTCACTTTTAATGGATATGTCCTCATTCCAGCATGGCTTAGAGAATTTCCTCCCTCTCTGTGATTGAAAAAAATGAACTTAGTTCACTCTTATGCCAGAAGAAAATAATACAAGACCTCAATAATTAAGTGTGAGACCCACAGAATTCCTTTGTCTTTCGTGTTTTGTCCACAGTCCATGAAAAATTGATGCTCTCTCAAGTAACGTTTCTTTTTATCTACATGTAACACATTGATCTCCTTTTGGTTTGGAGTTAGCTTGTTCCTTCTACTATCATTCCTGAAGTAACAAATGATATTTTCATAGGCATGGTTAGTAATCAATATACACAACTGCCATTGATCTGAGTACAACCCTTGATCTAGAAAATCACCAATTATAGCTATTTAAAAGAGATTCAGTTGGATTAGGTGGAACCCAGAGAAAAATATTGCCCGGGCAATTTACCTAATCATGTTTAAACTAAAGCAAAATCATTTAATTAGATAGAATTTAGGTTTTTGCCAACTTTAAAAAAGAGTTCTCTGAATTTTATGTATAAATGTACAAGTACTGTTGCCAGATTTATAAACCTACATAAAATGAGGTCTAGATTACTTATTAACATTTTTTAATTTGTACTTAATACAAACAATTCCATGTAATTTTAATATAAATTTGGTATACTCCGAATCTCTATACTGAGAAACTTGAGGTTTTGTTGTAAGCTTTAGCCCCCCATGCATGCCTCATTCTGTGTGTTCCAGCTGCAGCTACCCTGCAAACACATGAGTTCCTTAGACCTGCACAGCTCAGGAAAACAGGACTAGAAAATATATATTTCATAACCCTATACAGCAATACATGGTACGATAAATCACCTGCAAGTATTTAACCATATAATTCACACTCACTTTAAAGCCCCTTTGCCCTGCCAAAGATGTTTAAAGGGGCTTTAATACAGCAGTGAATCAAGCCCGGTGACCAGCTGTAGTTCTGTATTTCCAAGCTTTTATCAGTTTTCACCACAGCTTTCATGTTATTTTTAGAAACTGGCTGGAATCAGAACTCAAGTCTGAAGTTTTCTGGGTTTGCAGTGACTGATTTTGGCTACATTTTCATTATTACTGCAACTAAATAAATGCCACTGATTTTTCTCAGGCATCCTTTCTGTCTTTTTGATCTCCAACAGGCTGCACACATTCTGTAGCTATGGACTTGGTTCCAGGAAGGTTAATAGTCTCCATTTCATTCACCCTTTATTGGAGCCATTTTCTCCTGTTTAGCCAATAAATGGCTGCAGGTTTGGATGACATCTCTGTGATCTGAAACATCCACTCACAGTATCCTTTACATGTCCTTCCATACAAAATAAAGAGGATTTCAGATTTCAGGGCTACCAGGGGACCACACAAAATACACAGCACCTTGCAAGACAAAGAAGGATCTTTCTGCAAAGAGAGAGAAGTTCAAGGGAACAAGCAAGTAGTTTTGCAGACTTACCACAGGAAAGGAAATGTTTCCCTTTCTCAGCATTACAAAAAGAAAAATTCCTACACAAAGCCCAGCAACAGGGGCATTTTGCCAGTTGGGGAATTTACAAATGCTCTCTTGAAATTGTAATAATTCATTACTAGGCAGTGGCCACTGCTGACCGTAAGACAAGTAGTCTAACTGTAAACCATAAGAAAGGGAAAAAGGAAGGTGTAAGAGCCTAAAAACTATCATTTCCATGAGACTCTCAAATTATGAAGCAGATTGATACTGCTCAAAACAAACATTTGTTTCCAGCTGAAAAACTAGAAATATTATTTCAGATAAAAGTCAAAATACTTTAGTCAAAATGCTGATAATTTAGGAAAATCTTTTCCTTCTCAGTTTTAAAATATATTCTTTCACTGGTGGTTGCTTTTTGGTTTTGTTCATTTACTTTGAAAGAAATAAAGTAAAAGTAGCAGAAACTATCCTACATCTTCTTTATCTTTCAACTATCTTTGAGTCTCTAATAACAGATGCAATCTCTTCCATTTACTTCGCTTCTTGTAGTCTTAAACTATAACAGACACAACAGTCCAAGAGAGAAGGTTAAACTCAAGTGCTTTACTTAGGCACAGGCACAAAAATAAATGAGGCTAAACAGGGCCTACAAGTTTCAATACCAATGCACATTATGGGAGTTGAGAGGAAAACAGGATATACTTGGGCTCCTTTTGGAAATGACATGCACATTATGGAGATGATGCTCAATGTTTATCCAGGCAAGAAGTCTTCCTAGGAAAGAATACTTGAACATTAGCCCCAGTATTTTTACTAATTTAGTCTCATCATATCTGAATGAATTAAATGTAACCACCAATTAATTCAAAACTCATGAGTTAACCTGCCTCCAGAGATTTTCTGCAGCTTGTCAGACTTAATTGTTTAGGGACATTTCTACCCAAACAGCCCAGTCTCGAAGGTGTTGACTTTCACTTTCTGCATTTCCAAGCTGTTGACAGGTGAGTTTGTTCTACTAAAAATCACCATCACGTGTTTGACCTGCCTATAGTACTCGTGATTTTAATACCATTTCTTGCTTCATGGCCACCAATGCATTTCCATTAGCAGTGGGCAGGAGGTGCGAGTGGGCAGCCAGAAGAATGGCATCCCTCTCTACAAGGTCTGGATCAGGCAGAGGATGTAACGTGAAGCCGAAATATGGTCATACTTCCAACAGCTAGTTATGTTAGTTGTGGTTTCACTGGCGTGAGTGGGTTATTGAAGGAAATTTTAGAAGGCAATTTTAAGAAAAATGCTGGTCCTCAAAAGGCCTTGGCCTCTGGCTCTGTGGGAGGGTATTAACATTAGCTATCAAGATCTCCAAAGTATTACTAGGTTGCAACCTACTTAGGCAGAAGATCTAATCTCTGAGTTTCCTTGACCTTGTGATCTCTTACCTCAAGTGAAAGTCTGCATTCCATTTTAGAAATGTAAACATTATTAGTGCATATATGAAAGACCACCACTGCTCTAAAATAGGAGATAAATAAATCCAGAAGAAATGCCCAAGGCCCAGACTGAACTACCTGTATGTATCATTAGCAAACATGTTACCAGAAAGCAAAAATATTGTCTTTATTAGGTTATATGAAAACAAAGAAAGGAGAGAGTTAAATCAAGAATACTGAAGAGTGCAAAAAGTTTTATAAAATTTAACCTAGATAGTACTTTCAGAAACCTCAGCTGCTCACTTCACATGCACAAATTCTACAGTTTTTATACACAGAAGTATATATGTATATTTAATGCTATGTTTGATCTGTCCAACATTTACAGATATTCCATACTTCTTCATTGTCCGCCAATATATTGCTACCAATGAGGATGGGAACTGTGTACATATGTATGTGCATCTGTACAGCTGTCTTTTTTACTTTGTATAAATCTGATGATTGATCTATGTTTTCTACACCTTTTATTTCATAACAGTATACAAATTCTGCTCTCGAGAAGTCACAAACAAAAAACCCCAAAAAATTGGAATATTCAATCCCCCAAAGAAGGGGAAATCCAATCTCAGTGGAGCTCCACCATAAAGAGACAGGGTCCTCACAAAGGCCACTTAGAAAAAGGAGTTCGCCTCAGCATCCTACACCTGGAAGGAGATGTTTGAGGAGAAAAGCCAAAGTATCCCATCCGCCTTCACATCTGTGCAGGCAGCAGTTTCATCAGTGCAGTGCAGATGTCAGCATCTCATCACTGCTTTCTGATCCACACATAGCTCCCATCTCCAGAGGTCTGGAGGGTTTGACAAGAGGTAGTGAAACAGGCCATTGACCAGAGAACCTGATGTGTTAGCCATGCCCTTGCCATCACAGTGAGGAGCCTTCACTGCACGTAGCACTGCAGCCCTTATGCTTTGAGTGGCCTGGCCACAACTCAGCTCAGCCCTGCTGGCCAGAAAGAGAACAGTGACAGAAGTACCTGTGATTTTTCACGTGTAACAACTCTTCCTGAGGTGTCTTTAATTCTTATTGTCCTGATAGTCATCCAGTTGCATTGCACTTACAAAGCCCGTTGAATTTGGAGTAATGCTGTAATGGCTCAGAGCCATTAAGTTAAAAATGTCTGCATTTGTATATCGTACTCATCACCATGACCACAGGGTAACATTATCCCAAATCACTCTCTGGTCTACCAGTTTGGCCAAATATCTCAGCGCTGCTTTATGGCACCAGTTGTCATGGATTTAGAGGATCCTTTTTTCAGTTTTGCTGGGAAACACAGGGAATCATGCAGAATGCTGTAAATACTGAGGACACATACTAAATCACCTAAGGGGAACCCACCCACTCCAGATGTTATGTATAGCATCCAGACCTTGTTCATTGCCACTTAATACACTTCTGAAGGTATCATTCTGATGCTACCTCAATTTCTGTAAGAACTGTTTAGGTTCAAGTAGCATTTGTATATTTAATTATGTCACATATCCTTGGTGTTTTTAGATTCAAAAACTAATTAGACAACATATTTCACCAGGGTATCTTTCCTCTTAACACAAAAAGCACTGCTAATAAAATGCATCAGCTTGGGAAGCTGGGAATGGAAAGATTGTTTTGGATTGAGTTTCTAACTTTTTTTCACTTGAGAAATGCTAGCAAAATACCAGGTGAAGGATGGATTTGAGGGATAGAAAAACTGACACAGTGGCCATCTTAATTTATTTACTATTTTCAGCTCTGTTGCAGAGGAGTCAAAAATAACAGTGGTGCTGTGTAAATGCAGTGTTGCAAGCCAGGTGAAGACAGAGCATTTCTGTTTACAAAAAGCTTAATTTCATAAGACATTTTGCTCTTCCAAGTATTCTGTGGTCACTGGCAAGAAACAAAAATGGTGCATCTCTTGCATATCATATTAATGAAGCCAAAAGCTTTGTGTGTAGGGCGGGGTGCCCTGAAATAGTTTGAAAGTTTAGCCCTGATATCGCCTGAAGCCAATTGAATCTGGGGAGGAAGAGGCAGGGCACTCTCAAGATTTCAAACCTGGAATTGTATTCCTGAAGTAATGTTTGGAATAAACTGCTTACAGTAAATGATTGTAATACTGTGGGAGTTTTCACTGATAGAGAAATGTGTTTAAGACATCCTGACATAAAAAATAAATCAGCTTTGACTTCAATTATTAAGTGTTACAAGAAAGAAAAAGTGGTGGGCTTCCTGCATTTTGAGGATAAATATGTACAAAAAAGAAAAACATCACCATGGAAACCAATGTATTGCCATAGTTTTTCATACAGAAAAATGTTACAATGGAAACTTATGTTCATTGCAAAAACAAACAGCTTGAAACTAAGTTGAAGGTACTATTACAGCATTGCCAACCTCGTCAGCTTGGGCTCCTTCGCAGTTCATTTTCTTTTATCCGTCTTCTTGTGTTTCCCATCTGGATTACAATTACAATGTCATACTTCAACCTGCTGTCTAAGGTGAAAAGTTTAATATTTTTCCAGTTCAATAAAAGAAAAACTTTAATAAAGATGAAAGGAAGATAAGTATCCAAAAATGGTTCTCTTCACCTGTGTTCAATCATAATGACAAAAACTACTTAAATCAATTTTAAATATTAAGCAAACAACCAAAAAAAATTAAATTAAGGCACTAATCCTACAGGCACAGTTCTTCATGGGTTTAAACTTTTAAATAACTTTACTGTTGTGATTAGTGTCTTTGTAATCAGTGAGATGTTTGTGTGACTGTTTATTAGTAAGCTCAGGACTTCAATGGATGAGAACAGAAAATACACAGTAGCTCAGAGATGCCATAAAATCATGTAATACATCAGAAAGGAGAAAATAGAAGGAAATGGAATATTAATCTAGAAAAACTGCATCCCCAAATGCTGTCAAAGACTATAACCGTCTGTTTGGTATATTTGCCCCACTGAAGACATTCTCTTTGGTAAACAGAGATGATCAAGCATGTGCTAATTTGGAAGCAGTGTAAATGCCTTTCAGCATGTCTCATTTGCCAAGACTATAAGTCAATTTGCCAAAACACTTTACCACAGCTGGGCAGCACAATGTTGCTAAATCTTACTTTCTTGGAGACAAATCAAGAACCCATTACCCACAGGCTAGTAATGCTATTCTCCCAAGGAGTCCCTTTGGTTTTAATAGGACTCATTGTGTGAATGAATAATCACAGAGGAATGTAAGCAGGAGGCTAAAAATCTGCCTGTTGAATCTCCTCTTTGCAAGCCAAGTGGACAGCCCAGGTAGGAGTGAGCTGTGGTCTTCCATGGCATTGTTCCCCGACCTATGAACCCACATGCCATGGGGCTTTTCAAATATCTTTATGACAACTTAGCTGACTTCCCATTAGTAACTATTCTACTTCTTCTGTACAGCATAGGAGTTCTTTGAATTACTATGGGCTATTATTTAAATGCATATTTAAATTCCTGTAGACAGGAGATTTTTAACCCCAATAGACTACAACTGCTCCATTAAATCAGTTTCAGAATTTCATGTCTATTTTGCTGCTGCACATACAGAACAATCTGAGAGTAGTTATGAAATATATTATTTTTAAAATTAGGTTGTGGGCGTATCTGCGCATAAATGACCAGTTGAAAAATATAGGAGTTTTCTGGTATTTTCGCAACAGCTCTTTAAACTTGTCTACCTTTAAAAGACTCATGATCTGCAAAATGTAATTTTAATTTTTTTGTTTGTTTCATAAACTAAAAAAAGCATCTAATATAACACCATTCCCATGTCTTTCATTCATGCAACATCATAACAGCTAAAATAATTTGCTTTCATTTTTTTCTTTAGATCAGTTGCATTTGAACTTTAGATCCTATAGTTTGTATATGAAGTTTGGACTTATTCAGTACACCCAACCTTAATTCCATGAACCGAGTTGTCCTATTGCAGTTAACCTGTCTAATAAAGCAAAGAAGGTCACAGTATTGCATTCATGCTTAATTTTACTATAAGGACAATGTTGAGCACTCAAGTTAACTATATGTATATGTTTTTTCCCAGTACTCAGGTCTAAGTCTTTTTTACAGGACTGGACTTGTAATGGTTTAATCATAAAAACCTGAAACAAGGAGTTATAAATGAAAAATATGACATAAATGTACCCAGAGTGGCACAAATGGCATCATCATAGTAATCACACTAGATATTTTCAGGGAACAAAACAATATAAAATAATTCGAATCTTTCTACTGAGGAAAGAAAAAGAGTTAACTGAATAAAGTACTTCAGAGGATTGTAACCCACTTATGTTTTCATTTAAATACACATTAAGATTTTTCTAAAAAGGCCAAAGACAGTTTTTGTAACACCACATATGGATGTCAGCAGCGTATGCAAAATGGAAAGAGAACAGTTCATTCTCATTATGTTTAGTGCCATATTTTTCTAGGTAAGATCAGCTGTAATAGTGGTATTTCATTGTGATTTTGAACCATTAATTTTCTCAATAAAAGGTGCTAGATTTTTAATAAATTGAAACCTCAGAATGCATGCATGTTCATGGTCAAGTGCCAAGTGTTATTTAAAGAAGGCTATTGTAAGTCTACTTTTATTGTTCTTCATAGACCACCAACATCAGATAGTGTGTGGCCTACAGAGCAATTAGAGATTTACAAAGGATTCACTGCTGGAACAGTATCCTCAGAAACAAAAGAAAATCTGATTTGTAAACAGGAAATACTCAAGGCAGGAATCTGCACTAAAGTTCTGTCTCTTTATAGTCGTAAAAATAGATGAAGAATTATCATATGAGAGTGGTTATTGGAATTTTCTTCAGGTCACACAGTAGTGGAAATTGTATTCTTGATCGTAGTATTTTGTCTAGTGATGAATGCCTGGTCCTTGTGCAGCTGATGACAGCAGGAAAGTTTAATCTCATTTCCTCCCACTTCTCTCCAAGCTCCAACACTAGTCAAACCAATCTGAAGCCTAAATGCTGCTTTCCTCTGGTTGACCTGGGTGGCTGTGCAGAATACATGTTGCTTCTCCAAAGGCTAAACTAGGACATATCACTGACCCTGTCATCCCTAAATGTGATGATCTTGGCTCTCCCTCTTTAGCAGCTGATGTGCAGCCAGAACACGCACGATGGATGTCTCCTGTCCATTTTTATCTGCACAGCTTCATCCGTGCAGCATTGCTGCATCTCTTGGGAGAGCAACTCCTACCTGAAATGAGGGCCATATTCTTCTGGCAGCAAATTAAGCTTTTAACACAGACTCTAAAGCCATCAGAAACTTTTGTAGGCACACTTCATCTCGTGCATTGCTGCTAATAGCACACTTAGTCCTTATCACCATTCCCCAGCAATGCTAAAGACACAACCTTATGTCACTGGAGGTATTTCCCTATTAAGTGTTCCCATCAACAGCAACAGAAGGGTCTCTGGGTAAATCCATACACCAATGCCTAATCAGGGCCAGTGTTTAAGGAGACATCAGAGAGCTGTACAGAAAGGCACATGGGAAACCCATGCTTCCTATTACTCTCAATTAAGTAAAAGGATTTTAGTGTTTCTTGTAAACAAAGACTTGGAAATGCAAACTAAAGTAACACCACTTCAAATCAAACATCCAGTCTATACAGTTGAGAATCTGGTCCAGCGTACATATTTTGTAAAGGCTATATTCACCCACAGGTTAAAGGACAGTTGGGTCAGAATACGTATCATTAAGGCACCATAGTCTGATGCATGGAATCAAGCTGAAAAATACATGTGGCTTTTAACTATTTGTTTATATTCCTCTGAATTTAAGTGAAAGTAAAAACTTAACAGGCAGAATTATAGCTGGTGTATATCTGTACAGCTTCACTGACTCACCTGATTCACATCAACTGGGGATTTGGTCCACACTATTGCATTGTCAAGGATAACATTTTGTGTTTGCTTGATTATTCTACCCAATATATTTGTTATAATATCAATACAAATTCCTCTCCTCTCCTCTCCTCTCCTCTCCTCTCCTCTCCTCTCCTCTCCTCTCCTCTCCTCTCCTCTTAAAAATTTCCAGAAACACAAAATGCAACTTGTAAATAATTTTTGTCTTGGCAAGCTCTCATGCACTAACGGTTTACATATTGTTCTGATTAAGCAAGCTAAACATGGTACTAAGTATGCAGACGTGTTTCAACTCATGATGACAGCTTGTGTATGATTTACAGCACTGGCTGCTAAAGGCAATTGTTCTGGTTCAATATTTCTATTTATTTATGCCAGCATTTTGCTGTAAACAAAGCCATGTATGTATCAGATGGCTACTGACAAAGAGTTTTTTGAAAGCTCAGTGCCAAGAAATGTGCAGACATATATCCACATTTTAAATTAGTATTCTGGCATTCTTTATACATTTTTGGATTGAAATGAAACTGAAGAGAGATGTTTCTATAACAATTCAGCAGTTCATTTTGTCTGATTATCTTTCCTTCTTAAATTTATCTTTAAATATAAATTTAATGTCAACCCAATGGGCTGATAATATTCCAAACATGAAAACAATACAAATGTGATGGGTGAGGAATCTCCACAGTACAATTCATACAGGGAAATAAGCCATCTCCAAATACTTCCTCTAAGTCAGAATTATTATAATGAGAATTTTGTTTCCTTATATTCACAGTGGATCTCAGCTGTAATATTATTCTCTTACTACCTCTTCAGACCTATACATAAACTCACTGATAGTTGGTGTTAACATCCTTGTGAAGCAGAGCCACAAAGTTCAAAATCCTTCTAATCTGCTGTAAAATCCTAACTGTGTGACCAGAAGGCAATATTCTGCTTTGCAGAGGCAGAATGGGTAGCTTCCACTAACAGTGAATGTCAATGACAAAATCTACTTTTTTTTAGTACAAAAATATGTAATATGTTCAGTAAATGGGATGAAGACGGACTCTGTCTCAAGCTCTCCCTAGGTATTGGATCCTCAAACTTTGGTGGTTACACATGGCCTATTACATCTAGTATTTCCCAGGCAAAGAAGTTTCTATACACATAGACTTTTCTCTTTTCTAGGTTGGTAGTTGTAAAGCTTAGCCCATATTTCAACAAGAAAGTCACTGATGAATACCTGACCTGATCCTGCCAAACTCTTGTCAAAAGAAGCAATTCTACCAGTCTATACATCAGTGAGCAGGCCACCAACTTGGATCTGAAAGCACCAAGCTCTACTAAAGAACATTGGGTCTCTGGAACTGATTTCTTTGCATCAAAATACAAGTACGTCTTTCCCTATGCGGCACCAATACCATTTGAACTTATTAATTTGCAAACTTCTCTCTCCTTTTTTTATTTTACAAAATGCAGATATGTCTCCAGACCACATATGTTCTCTACATAACTTGAGAGAAGGCCTACCTTCTACTCTGGGTAAAGTGAACTTAATGTAGTACATGATGGCCTTCTTCTCAGAAGCTGTCCTTGAACAGTGACAGTTACAGTCTTTCCCAGAAATCACCACCAAAGCCATTGAGGGGCCTAACATTCTGAGAAACATCCTCCTGAAGAAGCAACATAGAAGCCCTTGTGGGGACCAAGATGTAAAGAAATATCTTCCCAAAAAAAGGTAACATAGGACAGCAGTTTGGTCAGGACTGCTGTTAAAAAATATTATCTATAAACCTGCCATGCTGACCAGATATGTTTTGCCCTACATGAATGTAAAACAAAACCTAAACCCCCAACAAACCACAAACCCAAAACCTTGGAAATCACAGAATAAGGCTCACTGAAAGCTGTAGCTGCTACTCATAGCAGGTGAGGGCTCTGCAGAGCAAGGACACTTCCAGAGATAATACAATCCTTTCTTATTTTCTTAATTTATAGTAATAGCCAAGCCAGAGTCCAGGAAAAGATGAACTAAAAATATTGAGGTCATGGATCTATTTAATGCAGCAGTTAACAGCAATGGATTTATGAGACAAAATAAGGGGCACATACTCTGGGTGATGAGCTGAGGAAAATGCTGCTCTCTATGTGTCAGCATGGCGGCTGTGTCCAGCTCCCACTGAAGACATGGCAGCCCTTCCCCATCATTTACCAGGCTGGGATGCTTCCCCAGACAGGAAAGGATTGGGATTCTCTGCTTCTGTCATCACTTTGCAGTCCCTACTCCAAAGCAGCAGTGGGTCTGCTCTGCCCCAGGAGATGGGCCAGAGCTACACAGCCTATCAGGCAGACACTTGTATTTAATGTATTTCTTATCCCTGATGCATGCCAAAGGCAGCATAGCCCAATGGACACACTGTGAATGGGGAAACCCGGATTCTGTGTATGACCACTCTGTCTCTCTGGATTCATTCCCTCTCCCTTCACTACAAATGAATAATGAATCTGGTCTTTCTTTCCCCTTCTGTAAGCCCTAGCAGTAATGATAGCCCTCAGGCTACAATGATCCGTGTGGAACTACTGTAAATGGTGGTGAAATTAACTGCATTGAATGTCTACCAGGATTTCAAAACAAAAATGACCTCCTCCTGCAGAAGGAGAAGATGAAGAAGGTTTCTTAACACTATTTTCCTCCTACATAATGGAAAGACACTTGCAGCCACTAGGCTCAGAGAACTATGCAAGCTTCTCAGTCTCACAGGATTTCCATTAGTCAGGGGAGGAGGGATTTACCTCTCCACACTGAGGCAAGAAGATGCTCACTGCAGGAAAGGTCCAAGTTTAGTGATCATGTTCTTCTTCAAGCTAGTGATTTTACTCTCAGCATTGTCTTCTCTGATTCCAAAAATCTACTTCTTTCTTCACATGAGCACCTAAATTTAAACACATAAATTGGCAGCTGCATAATTCAGTTCCCCTCTGCAGTGATGAATCAAGTGTCTCACCAGGTGCCAGCAGCTTCAATAAAAAAATTAGGCCAACAGCCTCACAATATGTATCAGCCTGCCAGAGCCTGGTCAGGGTGTCTGGCTCTGCAAAACCCATGAAGTAGGAGTATCATGGTCCAGGTTCAAATCTATTAAAGATTATTAAAGTACACTAAGAATTATGAGTGCGTGATTTTCTACTGCTGAGCACCCACACAGTTTTATGTGTTTAGACAAACAGAATGCCACAAGGTAATATTGGGCAGATAGCATTCTACACTCTGGAAATTTGGGAAGAGTGAGGAGGACGGAGCTGGAAATTGAAAAAAAGGCGTTTTAAAAACTCTGAAAGACTTTTTTGTCACTGAACAATCAATTTGGAATCATAAAAGGAATACTGAGGACCTCTTTGCTTTTCAAAATCCTGAGTGTGATCTCACAGGACTGTAAATAAGTAGTAACTCCAGCGAGATTTCCAGCTACACTATAGTGAAAGTGGTATAAGGGAAATCAGAACCCAGACCTACACTAATGTTTTAACAATCCCAATAAGATATTGTGGGGAGTATGTACTAACGCTGTAACTCCACTTATCAGTTTGTTAGTAGGAAATAGACCTCACCTTGAATTCTTTCAGCATAGCCTTAATGGTATGATCATGGCCCCATAACATTTCCTCACACTGCTTTCTTGCTCAGATCACAGTATTTTTTGATACAGTATTCTGGCTTCTTTTTTATTCCAAATTTTGGCCAGGTTGTATCGTCTTACTACTGCTAACTCAAACTCCGTTTTGCTTCCCCCCCACCGTTGCACAGCGTCTCCTCCGTTTAACAGGAATCTCCTTCCTTATTCTGACTTCCTTCAGCATTTTACTGTCAATGATTTTGTTGTATTATGTTCTTCTTTATCTCCCACTTTCCCACCCTGTGCTAAGAATATTCTCTCCACCTGTCTTCCTCTACTGTCCTTGGGAATCTGAAAATATTTTCTATCCCATAGATCTTTATGTTCCCTTATAGCTGACATCAATTTGCTTTGCTGTGCTTTCTTCAAATACAATTTGCCTTGATCATGGGGATGGGGTTGTGTTTGCATTTTGTTCAGTTTGCTTCATGGCTTTTGCTTTCATTAACATAATGAGAGTTGGATAGTGTGCCTTATCTGTGTAGGAATTATAAGGAAAGCAACATCATACAAGCATTGAAAACAGTAAGAACAGGGGAAATAAAGAAGTTTGACAGGACTTTTTTCATAATAAGGTTACAATAAAAAAGATGAGTTAATATCCCACTTTTTATTTAAAGAAAAATGCATATGAAAGCGGAAGTAGTTATACTCTAGAACTTTACTGTCAACTCGTTGGGGAAAATATGCTTTTATTTTTTTTTCCCCGAAAATGGAATAGAAATTACTGTAAAACGGTTCACATTTGCAATTATGGGATCTAAGTATATACCAGATCCTAGGTGTACTCATGAGAGTCTGAAGTTTCGTGCTGCCTTTCTCTCAATAGTAAGGCCCTTTTTTTACCAGGGCATATTGTCTTATCCGGTCAAATTTTCAACCTTTTGGAAGCTAAGGTGAAAGCTCAAACTTCTCTGCTAAAGTATATCCATTGTGTATTAAAATATCCAGGATGATTCATTCAGTCAACCCAACATCTAGTCATCAGCAGGAGAACAAGCTAAGGAGGCACTATATCTTTCTCTAGCACACCGCTTAAAATGAGGCATTCCGATCGAAAAGGCAGAATTGTTCCTTTGAGTGAAATAATTAGCGGGAGCAGCAGCGGCAAAGCTGTGACGAGAGAGACCTCTAGCGACGGCAGCGCCGCGCCGGCCGGCCGGGCTCCCTGTCCCGCACCGCCCCGCTCCGAACCGAACCGAACCGCTTCGGACCGCTCCGAACCGCACCGCTCCGAACCGAACCCTTTCGGATCGCTCCGGACCACACCGCTCCCACCACACCCCTCCGAACCGAACCGAACCGAATGCACCGCCCCGAACCGAACTGTACCGCACGCACCGAACCGCATCGAACCGCACCGCTGCGAACTGAACCGAACCGAACTGAACTGAACCGTACAGCTCCCACCGCACCGCACCGAACTGCACCGCACGCACCGCACCGCTCCCACCGCACCGAACTGCGCAGCTCCGCACCGCACTGCTGCGAACCGAACCGAACCGCACCGCCCCGTACAGCTCCCGAACGCACAGCTCCCCCTGCCCCGCGCCGCACTCCGCAGCACCCCGCGCAAATCCCCGCCCCGAACCGGACCGGACCGGAGCCGCGGGCTCCGCACCCCGCACCGCGCCCCCCGGAGCTCTCCCAGGCTGCCGGGCGAGGGGCTTTAGCCCACAGGCTAAAGCGACAAAAGTGCCTTTCTCTCCCTTTCAGGCTTTAATTTACCGTGTTATGCAGCAGTGCGCTGCGGGACATGACATTAGAAATTAAAGTTGCTATAAATCCCACGTGACTTTTAAAAATATAAAATATTTCAAGTCAGAGAAAATTTAGGTTGTTTTACTGCTCCTGTTTGTTGACACCCCTGACCTACTTTAAGTGAGGAATTTGGAAAAATACAGAAGTTAGTGATGAAACTTAGGTTCTTACCAATAAGAAGACACCTTAAATAATTCCATATATTTATATCCTGTTACTTTACTTGTTTATGAGAGGTATCTTGTTTACTTTTTCAATTTGTTTTTCTTCACAGCAGCCCAAATGTCAACTATTTGTCTCAAGGTATTTGCAGTTACAGTCACTATTGAAAATCTCGTCTCACAAAGTCTCCTTTCTTTCTGGATGTAGCGATCCTGCTTCTGCCATGTCTGTAAGCACAGTGTCGTGTCCATGGGACAGCTCAGCCGCCATGCCCAACGCAAAGAGTTGGCACAATTAGGCCCAAAGTGTGTGAAATCTAGCAAAATGCTAATAATACTAATCAGAGCTATTTTTTGTTTTAATAAGCAGATTCAAAATAATGCAAGAGAGAGGGCAGAGAGAGAGGGGACATGCGCTGTGTATTAAGTGCAGGTTATCGAAAAGAAACTTGTCTCTGGATTATGTACAGTTTCACTTGACTGAAGCTTCATGGAAGATTAAGCTTCTTTTGTTCTCTGTGCTGTTTCACATAGATCAGTTGATGATGTGCAGAATAATTTTAACCACATATTAAACAGTGGTTAATCTAAGATAAGGAGATGAGCAAATATGAAGAGTGAATAGTGTTTTTAGTGTTAATGCTAATTAGAGAAGGAGCAAGCAGTTAATCAGAAATTTAAACTCTTTGTGCAGGGTTCTCAAAAATATAGGTATAAAGAGAAGGCCTGTTTACTATCACAATGTTTACCAGCCAGTCTGCCATGTGGTACCCATAATTTATAAAGGAATCAATCACTCCTCTCTGATTTGTGGAGAATAATAACACTGAGGGAACTGATTTCTGGAACTGCTGCAGACATGGAAAATACAATAGGCAGAAAGTGTTAAAATCCAGGACACTGTGTCAAAGAGTTTGAGTATTAAGCTATTTGGGTAGCATTTTTTACAGGAAAAGGAGGTGGAGCTGTGGAGTTCTGCAGCATATAAAAATAACACATTGTACTCTCCTTAATTTATGGTATTTCCAAAATACTACACTTCAGATTTTTGCTGGCTTCACAGGAGACCTATTTAGAGCCTTTTCTCTTGTAAAGATTTAATTGATCTCTTTTGAGGCCAGGAGAGATCTAACATTTTGCAGATCTATTTTTATTTTCATCTTTTGCCTTAATCCCCTTCATACACCTTTAATTTCTTCATTTGAATTAATTAAGCTGCCCTCAGATATATGAAGATGATGTGATTTCTCGACCCCATTCATCACACAGGTTATTCACAGTTCTTTCAGGAATTTTACCAACAGTTCTCATTAATTTGCAGAGATAACCCACTTGTTACTTGTATGTAGGTATTTCAGCAATACCATGAATTGGACAACTGGCACTTCGGAATTTGCAATGAGAGCATTTATCTTTTCCAAAAGATTCAATTTTAATAACATAAAGTTGATTCATATAGCTTTGTTTTCTAGATGACAATAGTAAATCACTGAGAAAACAAGTACATAGTAGTTTGGGTTAGTAAGGACACTAAAAAGGGAGTAAAACCTTTTTTTTTTTTTTAACTTTCTGTTTTGTGTTTGCTTTTGGAAGACAAAAGACAAGTTAATGGTATAGCTCATATGCTATATTATCTCCTCTCAGCCACCTGTTTTTGTGTTCTGATCACATTTACGCTTACATGGTATATCTTCAATTTTCACTTTTATCCTTCAAATGTTTATTGCATGAAAACAAGTCTTATCAATCAGTTCCTTGAATATATTGCTTATGGCAGAAGAACTACAGAGTCTACTTTAGTGAATAACTTCATCATCTTTGCCTCATCATCTCTGATCAGATAGGTGTCTGGGCTACTTTTCCCCTGTAGGTGGACTCCTCTCTAAATATTATTTAGAGTATTGCTGGAGGTGGTCTACTGCAGAAATTTATTTGGCACTGCAATCTTTGTGCATAAAATATGTGCTGATCTTTTAAACATGAAAAGATTCATTGCTAGTCCTGCAAAAATGTTTAAAAATTGAGGAAAGATACCACTTTGGGGATGAGCAGGAGGAAAATGGTTAACCAAGTGTAATTTACCAATCATTCCAACAGAGAAGCACATGCTTTCAATTTTCTTACTGAAATTGAATTATTGGTTTAGAACAGGTTGGCGGAGAAAAACCATTTCATATGTAGCCATCCAATACTCCTTCCCTTTCTTTTTAATCTCGAAGTGCGTGTAGCAAGTTCTGAGATTGTTTTCTGGAATTAAGGAATCCCAAACCAAAGGATTCTCTCACTGTGCTATTTTTTGATAATGTAAACAGACAGAACTTTGTAAACTTAAAATAGCAGAATTATTT
Organism: Catharus ustulatus; assembly: GCF_009819885.2. Lineage (NCBI taxonomy): Eukaryota > Metazoa > Chordata > Aves > Passeriformes > Turdidae > Catharus > Catharus ustulatus. The sequence goes on from NC_046224.1 coordinate 33,067,320, forward strand.
TCCTTGCTTTTTGAGTATATTTTTCTTAAATGTCTGTAAAGGCAAACACTCTGTTCTTACTTCCTTCAAATGAGAGGAATATGTGAGGGAATATACTTTTGGGGGAAATAGGTTAACTGTGTACATCATCATTACTTTAATTGTCAGGGAAAACACCTAGAAAATATTTTTATCCTTTCTATCACTATTAAAACCACCAGACACAAATATTCCAGTGCAAACATGAAAGAATGCCTTAGCAAGCATTAAATTTATATTAGTGTTATTGCGCACCTAAAAATATCGTTCAACTTCTGGGCAACATTTTGTGGCATTCACAAACCTCTGCTCCTCTGTCTCCCTGGTCTGTACATGCTCACATGCTTGCACCATAGCAGTGAGACATTTGTTTGCAAGGTGTATATGGCTGTTTCTGAGGCTATTGCTGTTCACCTTTACTACAGCCTCTACAGAGCTTCACTCAAGCAAATCTGTTTTTCCTTGCACCTGAGTCCACTATGAAATTTCCTGCTATGAAATCTAAAGAGTGACTACTAACGTCTGAAGTGTGGCTTCATCCTGAATTCCTGTAGCTATTTTGCACACACACACAGTTTCCTTTCATGAACATGCACATACCAAATTCATGGTGGTCCTTGGACACTCCGAGCACTTGTCAGAATCCACGTCCTCCTCCTCTCAGCATTGTTGGTTTAGCTATGGTTTGCAATAAATTATGTGGTGAGGCAAGCTGGAAGGTCCCAGACAAGAGGAGAAAGGATATGCAGTGAGAATGAACAAATAGTGACAGCTGAGAAAAGATCTCCCAACTGGATCAACAATCCAGCTTGTGGCCCTGCGCATGACATCCCCAAGAATCACAATACAAGCCATAAAAAGAAAAGATGTGGCAAAGTCATTACTGCACAGGCTTTATTCCCTTAACTCCCTGACTCATCATGAGGCGACATCACAGAGATGATGTCTGAGCTTCAGAGTAAAAAATCAGACCATTTTATGCAAACAAACAAAATATAGCAAGGAGAAAAATAAGATCACGGCTCACAAACAATAGATTGAAATCAGAAGAGTTATTTTTCTAATAGATTTCTTTGTTAATGATATTCTTTAATACCTATATGAATAGATTTTTCTTCAGAAACTACAGAGTGACTGATTAATAACTTTCACTAATTCAGTCTGGGAGCAGGAATCACTATGTCTTGGCAAACAATCGTTGGCATGAAAGAAAAACTGTACAGGTGAGGTAAAACATCTGGGAACAGACAATTGACTCTAATATGTTTTGATAATCCATATAAAATTTGGGAATTACAAATACCACTGTAGAAATCAGGACTGTGAACTAATTCCCAAATGAATGAAAGCTAAGAACACATTTGTGACCAATTAATCTATGTGATTTGTTCTAATATATATTATTATTTTGCCAGGTAGATTTAACAATATGAAAAGATGAACAAAATTATTTTTGTAATAGCACACATCCTTAACCTGATGGATAACATTTTTATTTACTTCATTAACTCAATGAATGCTTCTGAGTTCCAAAAAATAATACTTCCTGGGGTTAGAGTCTTTTAGACAAGTGGTCTCAGAACAAAAGTGAGCAAGTAAATTGAAACTAAGAGATAAAATCAAAGAGAAGGGTCATGAATAGAAGCCATAATGCAGGTTGCTCTCCTACAGCTGGTTCCATGAGCTGTTGCTGTCACCCTAATGCTTCATCTGACTTGGATTTGTTTCCCACTATTTATTTTTTAGTATTAGGAAGTAATTTTTGCCTTAGCTAGAAGACTGCATTTCTAGGCAACCCTGATGACAACGGTTATTTCTGTTGCTTTCTGTAGACTTCTGCAATTACTGAAAAATTCATGGATCTTTATACAGGTGTATTTAAGATTTTTTTCCGGTATTATAAGCTTCCCCTGTAGTAACAGAAAACAAAATTATTCATAAATGTAAATTATAGTGTATTTTAGGGAAATTCAGAAGCCTTAGTTACAAATATATTTTCAAAACCTTGAAGAGCATATTCTCCCTAAAGGTGAAACAAGAATTTCTTTTTTTTAAAAATGTATTTTCAGCAGCACTTTCTAAATTTAAATACACTCTATAATCAGTTTTAACTGTGATGTGTGTAAATGTAAATAGAATTTCATGTCATAAAAAACTGTTTTGGTTCATGAAAAATCCTGTTCATGAATGAGAAGACACAGACAAATGAATTGCTGAATTGAAAGCATGAGTAATTCAAAATCTGCCTTCCAGACTGACCCAGAGATGCAAAGCTCTGCTCTGAGACCCTTAGAGGGAAATTTGCCACTTGCCATATTACAATCATGAGTATTCCTTATTTTCCACCTTTTACTGAACATGTTGAAGATGCTCATGAGCTATTTTGGCAGATACTTATTGATGCAGTCTAAGTCTTCTGTTAGCTATAGACTTTAGTCATTTTAGTACACTGAGAACTAATCTCCAAGTCTGTCAGTCCCATTTTGCATTACAAATCATTTGTAGTTTTATAACTGTCATTTCCAAGGACATCTGGAAAAGATGGATTTATGAAAGGTTATCGTGCATTCTAAGGAGGCCAAGAATTAGCATGACTTTGTAAAGGTTCTTGTAAATTGAGCGGCAGCCATCACTGGCAATAAGCTGTTTTCTGCTCCAGTCAAGTATCTTTATTTAAATATTAAGGAAGAGGTGTGACCTTTGGCCTTAAAGATGACTATGATACAGCAATAGCACAATCTATTAACTGTCAATGAAGTATTATGGCTCTGGCTCTCTCAAGACACCTATTTGTGGACAGTGTTATAATAACCCTTCCATTAGGCATCCCCAAGGCAAATAACCTTGGCTTTAACAGAGTCAGTTTAAAATTCCTTGGAGTAACATTAAGAGAATATCTGGTTTGTGTCAGTTTGGGATCAACTACCAGCATTAGTCCCATTCTGTAAATTGTAAGTAGCTGTGGATTTATTAGAATTTTTTATACATGCCCACAGGTAAATATTAAATACAAAGAATGTGAAAACTCATATTGCTTTCTACTTCCTACATGGAATATATATAGATTAATGGACATCTGACAGGTTGGAGCATTTTAAAATAGGATCCATTTTCTACTGTATACTTTTAATTTCTTTTGTTGATGAAATATACACAGTGCCACTAGAATTAAATTGCACTGGAAAAGAAAAAAAGAAATAAAACAGTAAAAGCAAGAAAAAGTAGTCTAGATAACATTCCTGTGAGTTGATACATTCCGTTATATAAATTGTTAGGTACAATAGGATTAGAGTATTATGTAAAAAGCCAAGAAATTTTCACATGCCATGTTTTGTTTGCCTCTGCTGCATTTTGATCTCAAGGTGACTGTATATTTAATTCTCAAAGTTCAGGCCAAGACAAAGTATTTTCAAACTTACGTGGGATGCTCAGAACAAGTCTTTTCTTCATGTCTCCTTTGTTGTTTAGACAAAATAAATCTGATTGTTCCCCTCCATTATCAGCTGAGCACCCTAGAAAACTACAAAACTTTCCCTCCTTATATAAAATCTGCTAATATTGTTTTGCACCTTGTGCAAAAGAACATCTCTAAAGTTGCCTTTCCTCGGAGGTAACAATCAGGTCAAACTCCATTTAAATATTTTGAAAAATTAAAAGTACATGCAAATAGCAAAAATAACCCACTAAAAATCCTATTAACATTTCAAATATTTTGGCCAGTATCCTGGCTGTAGTGTTTTTTCCGAATCCAGCTTTTATATCTTATACAAATGGCCTTTGTTCTTGAAACACAAACAATTGAATGTGCTTGCTGTTCTGAAATCAGAAGCTTGTCTGGTTCTGTAAGTGTAGCTTCTGTAAAACTTCATTTTCTGTTGATTTTTAGCAGTGGAGTATAATTCCTTAGACAGGAATAAAAGCATTCATGTGGTGGGGAACCACATGAGCTGTCCCCCAGCAAGATTCAGTGCCTCCACGTCACCTCCCTGTCCCCAGAAGAGCTTTGATGGAGCCAAGACAGTAATGGATCCCCTCCAGCCACAACCCCCAGGAGTCCTCTGCTCAAGGAAGGTTTACACACTGCAGAAGAAGAAAGGACCTGAATTAAAATAACTCAGTGCTAAATTGGCCAGTTCCCTCTGCTAGTTTTGAAGAGTCCCCTCACCACCTGCAGTTCTTGACCTCCTTAGAGGGTTTTACAGGAGGAAGACGAATAAAGGGAAAAAACACAAAACTGTGCAGGCAATGGCCTGCCATGCTGTGATCCATCTTCTAATGGGTGCGTTGGGATTTATCCCCTTGCCTAACAAAGGCAGACAAGACAACTTGTACGTGGGTCAAAACTGGAAATACTCAAAACTGTCAGTGCAGATTCATGCTACCGCCAAGAATATTTGGCTCTTTTACAAGTGCCAACACTACTCTGGGCAACATGGGCTTCAGGATTAATATTTTCATCCTGGGAGCTCTGCTTCCTCCCAACAGGTCGTGGCATGGTAGACAGTCCCTGCAACACATAGAAGATCCTGAATCAGACTGGACAATTCAAAAATGTTCAGCAAGTATTTTGACCCTGACATTCTCAGAGTTAAAAACTGTGAGTCCAAAAAGCAGAGCACACTGAAAGATGCACTCACCTTTCTTGTGACTCTGACAAGCTTATCACAAGCCAGTGTTAGGGAGCTCCATGTAGTTACAAAGCAAACAGTTAAGTTGAGGACTAGAGCAGTTGTTTTCAAGTGTTCAGTTCTCACATATTGCACACCATGAAGGCAATTTTCGCTCTCAATAAAGGGCACTTGACTTTTGGTTCATTCTGCCTTTAGCACTCCTCTTACACTGATATTGGATACAAAGACATTTTCTTTCATAGGGCAATACATGGCAGAATCTAGGATGTAATTTAAAGGGCTCTATTGATATCATAAATTACAAGAAGTCTGCTGAAGCAGTTTATGAATGGCAGTAAAAATCTGAAACTGAACTACATCATTAGAATCATCCATTGCATACATGTATTATTATTTATAATACAGACCTAAGTATCCCTGTATTTTATAGACAAAGGAGATCATGCAGGACCTTGCACTAAATGGGAACAGGGCTTCCACAGCCTTCTTGACAGCAGATGTGCTCTAATAATAGAATAGAAAAGTGATGTTTATGAAGTTACTTCATAAAGGAGGAAAGAAACAAGTACTGGGAAGTGTGATACTGCTGCAATGCTTTTTATAAATCATTTCCTTCTGCCACTCTCTGAGAAACATCTTAGCTCCACATACCAGCAGACTGAATCTGAGGAGAACCCTTAGGACCTTAATTATTTCTGTACACAAAATCTGTGTCTATATTTCAGACTGTATACAGAAACCTGATGTGGCTCTAAATCACATCACTGTCTCTATTTCTACTTTTAAATTCTTTGGCTTCTACCAGCATCTAGCAAAAACGCTTTAACAATACAGTCAAGCAAAGAAAGAAAGAAAAATAAAATGCTACTATCTCACTGAAACAGTCTATGAATAGTCCTGAATCACTTGCTCTCAGTTTGCTCAAAAACTTAGTTCTCCAAAACATAGTAATTCATAGCCTGTATTCAAACTTTGCACACCTGCTTCAGGAAATGGGTTTTGAAGGGGAAAGTCCAAATAGGCACATTTTTGCAAATGTTTTAGTGTGCAATTTAATTAATTCTCTGTGTTACTTCATTGTTCAAAGTAGGACATGAGGCTGATGGTTGTAGTAATAACCATATTGTATTAACTATCATTAAAAAAAAAATGAACTCTTATTTAGAAGGAAATCCCCAGTTAGGCCAACATGCTTTGGTCCAAAATCTGGTCCCACCACCAAGGTTATCAGCAAGCCATGTGCACCTCCTAGCAACAAAAAAAGTGCCTGAAGCCAACAACCATCCAGTTTGGGACTTCAGGGGTCTGAGGGAACCAAATATCTATTTCTTACTGGATTTCAATACACTGAGCATCAAAACTAAATCAACTCTTCTGGAATAACAAGGCTTAAAGGGCAAATATGTTTATTTCTATGCTTGGTAACCTTTAAGATCAAGATATGTAAAAACCCATTATGGTCTTTAAAATAATCACATAAATACTTGTCAGGAGTAATGCTTCAGAGCTACCAACCTGTTAAACCACTGACTGGTCTGGCAGGTTCACCTGGAGCTGCAGCTGGTCCCTGAGAAGTAGGAGAAGCTGATGCTCCTCACCAGTCTCTGAGTTCCACCAGTCTCTGAGGGAGGAAGAGCAGTGAAGAAGGGAGGGAAGAATTTATTTTTTATCTTTCAGAATTAGGCATGGTTTGAGGAGGGAGAGCATAATGTGAGATGTGGGCAAGAAGGGGTACTCATAACTTGCCCAACTGGAAGCTGCAAATACCCTGAAATAAGCTCCCTTTTCCTATTGGAAGGGACAGGTTCTGCCAGACCCAAGCCTTCTACTCCTCTTCCTGCTTCTCAGGTTGATACTTGCCCTTGAGCAGAGATCTTCCTTTTTGTGTACCAAATCCCGTTTGTGATATTTGGGATCAAGAATGTACCTTCTTTTGTTTTCCATGCTCCTTAACTTCAATTGTCTCATGTTTTGTTTTCACTTGTCCGAAAAATTCTCCATCCACTGCAAAAGAACAGGTCAAATTTAATATAATTTGGAGTGCAAATTTCCAAGTGGAGACACTGCCCCTTGGGTGCTTATTGCAGGAGTCAGTTCTCTGGTCCATGCTTAGAATTGACCATGCTTACTTTACTTTGCAGTAAGACTAAATTGCTTTGTGTCAATTTATTTTTATAGCAAGCCAACTGTGTATATTAACTCTTATACAGTAGAAACTATTTTCCAGGAGAAATGATGGAATGGTATTTCTGCAATTAATTTTGTTATTCCCTTTACTTTCCAAGTGACTCTGTAGAAATACAGTAATTTCACGACTATAAGGCGCACCCTTTTGACTAAAATTTTGGCCCGAACCCGGAAGTGCGCCTTATAGTCCGGTGCGGCTTATATATGGACAAAGTTCAGAAATTTGCCAACCCGGAAGTGTGAGCCACGAGCCGCAGGAGGAGCCAGCAGGGCTGCGGCAGCTGGGTGGGGGCGGGCCCACGGGGCCGCGGTGCCGCATCTGCCGGGTGGAGGCGGGGCTGCGGTGCCGCAGCAGCTGGGTGGAGGTGGGACCACGGCTGCTGGGTGGAGGCGGGGCCGCAGCTAGCAACTGCGCGGGGGGAGCCAGCGGCAGATCCTCGCTGGAAAAAAAAAAAGTGCACCTTATAGTCCGGTGCGCCTTATATATGGGCAAAAGTTTGGAAATTTGCCAACACTCGAAAACGTGCCTTATAATCCAGTGCACTTTATAGTCATGAAATTACTGTACCTTTTTTTTTTGGTTGAGGTTCCTCTCCCTAGTGACAACAGGAGGTGCACGTCACAAAAAAGCTAATTGATAAAAAGATATTATATTAAGAACTTCTATGGTTGTCATGTTATGTTTAAAAAGAAACATTTCCTTTAACTCAACCTACTCCTGGAAGAGAATGTATAATACTTTAGCCAAATTTTTGTCGAATTCTGAGTATTAAATTTACACAATTTTTAATCTTTGGGAACTGAAGACAGGGCCGTTACAATTAAATGGAATGTACAAACCAAACCAACCAAAACTCCTGTTAACCACCATTAACCATTAATTAATGTTCTCATTGGGTTTGTAGGAGGGAGTGCTCTTGGTCTGGTTTTAGCTGCCCTCTTGTTCAAATCTTGAGCTCTGGGACATCTACAGAACAGCTCAAGTATTTTGCCAAATCCTGGCTTGCTATCATGGACAAGTAACAGATTGCGGAAGTATTGTGTCAGTATTATACTTAGAGATTTTGAACCTGTTGAAAAGTGACCCATCTCCGGATTTGAGGCAGGATGATAAGGAGCCCTGTCACCAGCCTTCTGAAGAAGAAATCCAGATGGAAAGTGAGACTGGGAAGAGATGTCCTTCCCTGGAGAGATGGGACCATGGAGGCACCATCGCCAGAGGCTTGGTTTGTTTGAATCTTCTGGAAGTGGGACTGGCTGCACAATGGAGCAAATGCTGTCACTGCTGCCTCAGTTTCACAGACACCTGTCCTGAGACGTCCCAGAAGTATCATTGGGTGGTGACTCAGGCCACATAATGTTACTTTCTAGAATTCCAGAAGCCTGAAATTAATTTCTAATCCAAGGAATACATTTTAAAAATTCAAAAGCACTTTGGAGAACCACTACTTTTTGAATGCTTCCTCTTTTGCAAGCAAAATATCCATCTAGGAATATTTATGCCTTGATTCCAGAAAATTAATAGGTATGATATAAGTTGGATCAAGGCCCCTCACAGAAAATAATTTATTGTCTCCTTTCACGCAGAGGAAATTTTCCAACAGTAATGTATCTGCTAATCACAGCAATCTGTGATGTGTAGTTATCTTGACAACCTAGCATCAAAACAAACAGACAAACAAACAAAACCCACAAAGTTTCAATGACTGAAAATTAACATCTCAAGTTCCACCCGGAAATCAATGGGAAAAATGTCTCAAGTCTAGGTCTAGGTGCTAATGCAAGGACTTACAGGTTTTCCAAGGAGGCAAGATAATTAAGATAATTTGCCAGTGATATCTTTTGAGATTCAAACCTGATATATATTGCTGTAAAATAGGAAAGTAAATATAAGAAATGAAATTTTCATTAAATTTTCTGAGGAATCTTCATGGCAGGTAAGGATGCCAGCATCTTAATGTCCATGAATTAAATGAATGTATTAAACACAATCTTAGCACTTTACCACATATGCTTAGGTATAGGGATCTTATCCGGGAAGGAAAATACAGTTTGGAAAGACAGAGATTGTATATCTATCTCAGTGACATTTGAAAAAAAGTCATTGATTATTTCTATGATTTGAGGCATTTCCTCTTCTTATACAAAGTGTTGTCTTGAGCTCATAAGCATATGAATCTCTTTGACTACACTACTGTTCGATCTGCCTGTTCATAACTCAGCTTCTTATTCCATTATAATGCTTGAATGATTCACATACAATGTTTCCAATCCACTTTTCCTATCTTGTGAAACTTTTTAACGAAATGTTAGCATTTGCAGGCACCAGATGTTTTGACATAAGGAGAAGCAATATGTAAATTTTAATCCATGGTAGGAACAATAGCCTAGAGGCACCTTCTTCTTATTACGTGAATCATATACTTAACCACAATGTGGTGGATTATATCAAAATCATCACCACCCTGAATATAGAACGCTTGTCTTGTAGTTGCCAATTAATGAAACCGATATATATTTAACTTCATGGGTACCAGTGATTTAACCAATAAGCCTTAGCATACTTCACTGCTGCAGTCTCCTTTATAATTAGACTTTTGATCTGATTATTATTATCACAATTTCATACATTTTCATCTAATCTCCCATTGGTTATCATCACAAATGATGGTGACATTAAATCTGTTTTTCTGTCAGTTGCAAACCTCACTACTTTTAATCAAGCAGTATATCACATAGGGCTTTTATAATCTGTGAAATAACTTCTGATTTTATTTTCTGATGTTGTTTATTTAATTATTAAGTGTCTGAGTCCTAAACAGGATAAACATTTGCTTTCTACAAAGCAAAGTAAGGGCTCTCAGTCCCTTCACAAAGGAGCTGAGTACCTTTTATGGTCAAATCCTAAGTACATAATAAATATGTAAAAAAGCAAAGCTTCTTTCCATAGATAATCACTGAACTTTAAATAATATTTATAATAATATTCCATTTTAATACTGATAGGGGTGTCTTAATGATTTGACAAAATAGAGACTGAAGAAATCTTTAGTAAAAAAATAAAATTTTTATCTGATGTATCTGATGTACACAAACAGTGAGCACTATTTTACATGAAATGATAAACTATTACAAAACTACAGTTGAAATTTATATTACTACTCAACAACTTTTACATCACTTCATGCACAGAAAGCACCAAATATCTTCTTTAGAAAGCAGCACTTTTGATATTAGGAATTCAAAATATAATCTGAATCCTTACTTACTTCCTTAAGTGAGTATCTTTTAGTGCCAAATGCTACCTAATTATCAGCTTTAAAAAATGTTTTACATCTTAAAATACAATATTCTGTTTATCCTAGATTGTCTGGGGAACATCTAGTACATTAAAAGGTTTTTGTAGAGCTTCTTAGTGATTTAACTGATATCATCATGCCTGCTAGCAATTTTGCAGCATTCTGAAAACACTTTCCATAAATCAAAGCCTTAGCAGCAGGAATAAGCAGATGGCAGGAGACCATATTAAAGAATGTATCAATTATTTTTATTAATGGGATGCTACTGGATCATGATGTATCATAATGGACTAAATGTTTAGCAGTTGTGAAGTGTTTTCTCTGTTAGATATCTCAGATGTTCTTACTGGATGTTACTATATTGCCTTTTGGTGGCATTTTTGAGGGTCTGGACAGTGAAGTTTCACAAGGGACATATAAAGAGATGTTTTCAGTCCTTTAATTATATTCATACAGTAAACATAAAATGCCAGCAAGTATAAAATGTAATCGTAAAAAGATTGCATATATAGTGCATAATAAAGTACATTCTCTCTGCATACAATGACTTAGAAAACAAGATACTATATGGTTAACAATGAAAAATAGCAATTATTATAAAAATATTCTACAGTCTCATAATAGCAATGTAAATGCCTTTACTTATCTAAGAGACTCAACATAATTTTAAATTACAATAATTTTACATCCTCCGTTCATATACACAGTTCTGTTAAATTCAGAAAGTATTATAATGTCGAAGTTCTTATTAGGATTAAGCAACTGAATTATATTTAGTTATTTTATTATATAAAGAAACTGTGTTCCTGTTTGTTAAAACTGTTTGCACTTACTGTAGCTTTTCACACTATCCATGCTATGCACAATTAAATAATTTAGTTTTCTTTTCTTAGTGTAGCATCTATATCCGTGCAATGAATTAAACAGGATGTAAATATTACGACTCCCTTTCCTTCTCTGTAATTATCAGTCTGCTGTTCTGTGGATTCTGTAGGAATATGTCCACCAACTTTGAACAGCTGCTACTGAAAACAAGCAATAACTCCTTATTTAATACATTTTGATAAAAATAGCCAGTTCTACTACCCCCGCCCTGCTTGCGGTCAAGATCTGTAAGACTTCAAATTCTTTTCTAGGCCCACAGCCACGGGCATATTATGCATCTCTTTCATGAGATTTCATTAAACAGATCTCTGCTGGAAATAACTAAAAAGTGTATTTTGCTTGCACAACAACTCAGTCCAATAAAACTTGCATGGACAACAAAGAAATTCTGCCTGACAGAAAAATGTTAGGATTTTTCCCTGTAGTTCTGAAATCCCTTTCCTCTGCAGAAGCTGGTAGAATTTGGCTTGGCTCTACCCTAGAAGTCCTCTCAGCTTCTCAGCACCTTTTCCAAGCCTGTGGTGAGAGAGGGAGTGTTTACTCCAGAAAGTCTGGGATGTGACTACCAGCACATGTATCTCCTAAATACGTTCAGTAGCACCTATTAATCCCAAGAATGTCCTAGTTTGCTTTTGCAGTCTGTACCACTATTTAATTTCAGGGGTGAACCTGTAATCCAGGCTATAATTATTAGCTGAAATACTAATTATGACTTCCTACTGGAAAAAATGCGATTTTGGTGAAATACCATTGCCATAATAAACACATAGAAGAATAGATGTATTTATGGTTTTGGGCAAGGGGGCTGGAGGTTTTGTGTGAAGAGCGACAACCTGAATAAGTTTAATAACAGATCCAATACAATGCCTTGCAAAAAGAGCATTGACTATCTTAATTTTCTCATGCAAGGAGATAGAAAAATTCTGGTGTTTTAGACTGAAGCAATTGTCAAAAGAATGAAAATCAACTTTACAAAATTTAATGGATGCATTATAATGTTTTTTTAGAACAGTACTTATAAAAGTGATGAAATTCAGGATGTTATTTAAAGTTGGTATAGTTCAGAAGTATGGTCTAACTCACATGTAAAAGTTCAATGGGAAAATCATGTAATACATTCATATTTAATTTCTTTTTCTCCATTATGAGCAATCCGCACTGGTGTATTTAAAACTAATGTAGTAGAAACTTCAGTACAAGGACAAATGGCATTTGATATCAACCAAATAACCCTTCCTTACATCAGCTGAAATGGACAATACTCATACTACACTAGACATAATATGGGCAATAAGGTTACTTTTAATTAATCATGTTTTTTATTCAGATGTAAATATTAGCAATTGTCTTTGACAAAACTATGACAAAATGGTTCCTCTTTTAATTAATCCAATTAAAATGGTGGTCAGTCCAGTTATCTAGTTACCTTTGATTAACACTTGATTGTCCTTCTGATATACTAAAAAAAAAATAAAAAAAGACAACCAAACAAAAACCAAAATTAAAACGCTAAACCGAACAAAACAAAAACAAATAAAAAGACCCAAAAAACACCAAAACAAAACAAAAGAAAATTAACAGAACCCTGTCTGTTGTCATTTTTTTGATTCATGAAGTGTGAGTACATTAAAGCCTCTTCTAATGGTCAGGTCTGTGCTTAGAGCTCACCTTACATCCAAGTAGTTTCCACAAACTCGTAGAAAACCTTGAGATTCCTAAAATTTTAAATATTCTTGTGAGATTGGACATGCCATAATCTTTCATAAGCATCTGGGTGTGATGTATTATCCAGCTGTTAATTTTCCGGTTATGAAACTACAGTGACACTGCAAGGGTTGGTCAGGCATGCGCTGTGGCCTGGCAGGTGCACAAACCTTACAGTGACTCTTGCGAGGGCCCAGGTGCCAATAACCAAAGAGGCAATAGTAAGAAACAATTGCTCTGGATTTGGATAGTATGTTTTAAAAACTTAAAATATTCATGCAAAAAATAATCCACTTTAATATCTTCTTACTATTTCCAAACCTGTGACACTTCTGTAGTGAGGCGGGCTCAGTGACAGCAAAATTAATACACAATTTTGAAACATATTTTGAATCGTTACAGAATTCCTGTGGTTGTTTCAGCTGGGGTAGAGCTAATTTTCTTCACAGCAGCTGGTATAGGGCTGTATTTTGGATTTGTGCCTGACAGAGATGTTTTTATTGTTGCTGATCAGAGCTTACACAGCCAAGGCATTTTCATACTGATGCACTGGCGAGGAAGTTGGGGGTGCATGGGAGGTTGGGAGGAGACACAGCCAGGAGAGGTGATCCTAACCAAGAGATATTCCACACCATATCAAATCATGGTCAATGTATAAACGGGGGGAAGGAACAGGAAGGAGTGGAGATTTTGGAGTTACAGCATTTGACTTCCCGAGTCACCATTACATGTCATGGGGCTCTGCCCTCCTGGAGATGGTTGAACAGCTGCCTGCCCATGGGAAGCAGTGAATTAATTCCCTGTTTCGCTTCACTTGTGTGCACAGCTTTTGTTTTCTCTATTAAACTGTCTTTATCTCAACCCAAGAGCCTTACAGGTTTTACCCTTCCAGTTCTCTCCCCAGTCACTCTGGATAGGCAGTGACCAAGTGGTTGTGTGAGGCTTGGTTACTGCCTGGGGTTAAACCATAATGATTCCCTAATGTGATCTTTTGGCTTTGATTGAGGAAGAGCTATGAAGAACCTGTTTCAGTTTATTTTCTCATATTTTAATATTACAATTGGAATGGTTGCACTTAATGTTCTTCAGGAATGTACATCACTCTCCAGAATTTTTCTATGCATAGAAGTGAGTTTTCTGAATGTCCCCTCCTAGCAAGCTGGTTATGAGAGGTAGTGCATCACATCAGTGTTTCTGAATATTCCCTTCAGTTTGACTAGTCTTCCTTTCCAGCTTTTCTGCAGGAAGTCCAAAGCCAAATATGAAATTAAATTCTTGATGTTTATAGTGTATGCAACAGAAATCTTGTCATTTCTCTCAGGGATCAAAAGCACATATCCCTTTGGAAAAACCTCACCGTGCTGTCAAAGGACACCAAAATTGTCACCCAACAGCCCAGTGTTCTATCTGAATTCCAATTCTTTCCACATAAAAAAGGACACAGTTTGAATATTCTTAGAATAAGTAGCTGACATAGCACTGTCACGAATAGTACTTGTTTTAAATTGTGCTAACAGTAACATGGAGTGTCTGTGCTGTCTTGTATATCCGCACAGTTTTTCTGCTGCAACGCTGTGTCTTTTTGTGTCTGAGTTCATTTGAATCACTGTCTTTATGTTAGTTTCCATTTTAATTCAGTATCATTAAAATATATACTTAAAAGAGTGTTCTTTTTCTACAAATGAAATGGGATTCCATGGAAAGTTTAATGGATTTTCTCCTTTTAAAGAGAAGCCCACATAGTTTAAATTCATGCTTACTTGTGTAAAAACATTTTCATCTGACTTTTTAGATGTTAAAACCTGTAACATCTCTACAGTTCCCAGCCTAAATAGTTCTCTGTTGCTTCACATTTTGTAGAATTTTTAGTTATAAAAAAATAAAGAAATCAGCAAATGACTAAAACTCGTGTTTGTAGCAGAGAAAAGTGTAAGTAGATTGAAAAGAGCTTGAATACAGTTTTGCATCATGGGTATTCCTTTTGTAGTAACCGTTTTCATAGTGCTGTAAAAAATCATGAAGTCATAGTAAAAATATTCCCAGTGAAGAAACATTTATGCAAATGTCAGCTGTGAACAGAGGGTGGATTTGGGGCAGAGGGATATGAGTTCTTGTCCATCTTATTTTCTTGTGAAGAAAGGGCTGATTGAAACCCTTGTCATGTAGTAATTGATTTTTACAGTGTCTCTCCTTATAGGTATTTAAAATAAGCATAAACTATGCTTACGTTCAACTCAGTCTTTTAACAAGTGGTTTAGAGAAGTATGAGACCCTTTCTGCTTTCATAAATCATCTCCATCATCTGTGCTAAAGCTGCTTCTTCTGCTGCTCTCTTTTGATGCAGCTGGAGACGTGGAGGACAAAAGTGGGTCTGTTCCAAATGGTGACACTGTGTCATCCAGTAAAATTTCTTCTAGTCGTTGTTCTTCTTTCAAAGCGGCACTGAAGGACAAATCCGTGAAGTGGGAAAGCGGATCAGAAAAGGCTGTAGATCCATCGCAGACATCAGAATTTTGTCCATGTACCAGAGGCATTTGTTGAGGGTAGTCTACAGAGTTCTCCTCTGGATAAGACTGTTGCTTGATGACCTGTGCAGCTAAATCGACAGCACTGAGTGAAGACATGACTGGAAGGCCATGTGCACGTGCCTGGATCTCCAGTTCCTAATGTTTCAAACAAAAATAATTAGACAACCATTTCAAAGGAGAAAACAGTCTCTTCAGAACAATTGCAGAAAGTATACGAATCATGCGCGGAAAATTTATCATACCTGTTGCCCAACTGTGAGATTAAAATTTAAAATATTAAAATTTTTAGCTAAGAAAATTTGCCACTCAGGTGTTTTTATATCCCCTTCTGTCATTACGCAACTATCCTACAGGAACAGAAAAGGTAGGACAGCCTCTCCAAAACCATTGCATACTGAATCCAATGAAAGTATCAGAAAAATGTGCAACTTGATAGTTCATTATAAAACTGCTATCCAGAAAAAAATAGGATTATTTACTTAACAATGACCATATTATAAAGATATAGGAGTAAATCAATATATGTAAGATGGTCAGTTTTATGTCTGTCTACCTATCTTCCCATCCCATTTCCATAGGTTTGTGTCTATATTAGAATCTTGCTTTTTAAGTCATGAAGGGCTATATTTTGCCTCTTTGTGTCAAAAGCAGATATAACACAAGACACTCTGACCAGAGAGTGTAATGCATTAAATAGTTTGAAAGAGAAAATTAAAATACTGAAGTGAACTTTATGTCCAGTGTTGATTTTTGGCTGCAAGAATATACTTATTTACTTTTTTTTTTTTGCCTTTCTCTGTTTCTGACACATGCATAATTAAACTGTTTGTACAAATACTTTATTAATTTTCTACTACTTACTTTATGTAAGGTATCATTATCAAAGAAATCTAGAAATCTAAAGAATACCCTCCCCAGTATACACAGAAATAAATAGGCAAAGTCAAATTATTTTAAATAAACATCATTTGAGAAAAAATTATATAGATTAACAAAATTTGGTGGGGGATAAGTGCTGAGAAAGCTTTGTAGTTCATGGCAACACTTATACAAACCTGAATTCGGAGCAGAAGTCTTCTGTTAGCATGCTCTAATTTCTTCTGCCTGTGTTCTAATTCTCTGGCTCTCTGTTGTTCTTTTTGTAGCCACTTGATGTACTCTACCGATGCTTTTAAAATAGTTCCTTTGTTCCAGCGCATATCACTGCAGAATGTAGAGATAACCTTTTCACAATTGTGCATGTCAGCAGAATTCATAAGAACTTACAAAATCTTTTACATTAATATGAAATAATGATTTACATGACTATTATTCACTCTTAGATATTATTGCTTCTGAATGGAAATTTTAATAGAATAGTTAAGAAGCCCTTATATAGTAAAATTAATCCCAGAATGAAAATAAGTGTCAAAAGAAAGTAATAAAGTGACTTTTTGTGGGAGAGCTAAATGCAATATCATGATTCTACCATTACAGTTTTTATATTTTTAGTGAAAATTGCTTTTATTATTAACTCTAAGATTAAAATCTATGTGCAGTATTTCTGCATTAATGAACTAGGAAATATACATTACTGAGGACTTAAGCCTAAATTTTTAAAGATCATTTTGAATATACTACTCCTTTTACCTGACTTACTAATGAGGTTGCTTTTATGCTTGTAGAGAAAAAAATGATCTGTGCTGAATGCCACTCCTCATTGATGACAGACCAGAAAAATCGCACTTTCCTAACCATAATGACTAGGGAATGACAAAAATCGTGTTCAAAAATCTTGAAACAATATAAAAACCAAGCGAAAATCTACAGCTACATGCAGACCCCAACTCAAAGTAAAAGCCTTGCAAAAAAATTAGATTAAACCTGCCCATCAATCAGGAAATCATGGTTTGACTTTCAGCTTACAAGCAGCCTTACTAGCAACAAAACACTTTTTCAAATGAAACAGTTCAAACACTATCATGTATCCGTTTATCAAATCTTTGTGCATTCCTTTAAGGTCTTGGAACAACAATGAATTTTGCTGAAAATGCTTAATTTCTAATACATTTCAGTAGTTTGTGATACAGGATGGGTTCACTGAATTAAATATACAGATATATATTGGAGCTTTATCCAAACTATCTACTTCATTGCAAGATTGTTTAGACTGAGCAGAACGTTGGCCAAGCTTCTGGTCCCAAACACAAGCGTGAGAAAGAAAAACTGTTAAAACAAGTAAGAATCTGATGTTGGGAGGGACAAGCATTTTTTCAATACCTATCCCAAAGACATATATTTAAATGTTGTCATTTATAGAGAAAAAAAAAATTGTATACCCAGCTATTATCACTTTCCCTTATTCATAGAATCATAGAATATGCTTTCCTGATGGAAAGCAGCCATCAGGATTAGTGAGTCCAACTCCTGGCCTTGCACAGGACGCCTCAAGAGTCACCCTGTGCCTGAGAGCATTGTCCAAATACTTCTTGAACTCTGCCAGGCATGGTGCTATGACCACTTTCCTGGAGAACCTATTACCAGTGCTCAGCTACCCACTGTGTGAAATAAGAACCTTTACCTGATATCCAACTAAACCCCCCCAACTCAGCCTCATGTAATTTCCTTGAGTCCCATCACTGGTCACGAGAGTGAAGAGATTGGTATTTGCCCTTCCATTGCCCCTCATGAGGATAAGAACCCTTAGAGATTTCTGCAGTTGTTTTTCCTCTGCATAGTGCAAAAACCAGGCAGGTACAGGATTTAGGGACCCAGATCACCCAGCTTTTCCTGATGCTTTACTAGGGATAGAACCTTATGGAGATGATAACTTTAAGATACTAAGAAGAATACGCAAAATTATTGTGATAAAGTATCGCAGTGTTTAACCATACCATAGAATTCAGTTAATTTGCTAGAGATTTGGGAGCAACATTTTCTTGATCCAAGAGTGCTCAAATTCATATGTCAGCTCTCTCTGGACAGCACACAAGCTGAGACTCCGATACACTGGGACCTGCCCTTCTCTCAGTGCTGCAGGCCAGAACTGCACAGCTTTTGGGATTAGAGGGTGAGGAGGTCAGAGAGAAAATAATTGTTGTCTAAAACCCTACTGTCTATAAAACCAAAACATAATTGGGTATGTATTCTGGTCTAGTCTTTGCCTAGTCAAAAAAGCTGGAGCAGAGGTGGGACTGGGAGCCAAGAGCAGAATACATCTCCCCCATGATGGATGAATTAATCTCTTGGCAGTTCTGCCTTCTTCGTGTCCTGTATCTCTTGAGCAGGTGGGAGGACAGAATTTCTTGCCAGCATCCCATGGTCTCCTTCCTAGGAGAAGATTTTCTCCTCTCAAATGGCTTGCATATGTTTAAACTGTAAAGGTTAAGGAAGCTTTTATTATTAATATTTTCTGGACAAATCTTTGACCGCCATCACCGTGTTAATCTCATTGTCTTCACACCTCTTTGGAAAGTTAGGTAAAATACTGAGAGGTCCCTGCTAAAAAATTGCAGTGGAGTTTGAAAGGCAGTAAAGTATCTGTGTGTTCTATGCCAGACAACTCATGAATAAAGCTAAATAAAAGAAAAAAAAATTAGCAGGACAAGAAGTTTTCGAACAGGGATTCTCCACTCCCATCTCAGATATGAGCTATATATACTATATGGAGAAACACAATCTGCCTTAAAAGGGAGTAAGTCTTTAATATGTACTAAAAACAAAACTAAGACAGGTTTGAACTGATGGTCTGAACCTAAACATACAGTATTATGAAATTAGAAACAAATCCATAGCTGGGCAAAAATGGAAATAATTGAAGAAATGTAATAGCAGCAGAAAAATTTGAATATATCACATATTTAGAAAATATTTCATAGTGTTTTCACTAAAAAAAATCTCATGTCAGTTATAAAATTTTATGAATTCAAAATCAGAAAAAATATTTTTAGTTGATTTTTCTGATTGACATATGAATAAGTCACATATATATATAAATACATAACTGTATTTGGAATATTTTTTATTAATTTCATTCCTGTTGCACTTAATTGCTACACTTAATATCATCTTGTGATATGGATTACTTTTAGTTCATGTTTTCTTGATAGCTATAGTTTTGGTTTCTACAGTAATGATTTTTTTTCATGGTTTTGAATAAATCTTCACTGAAAGATTAATTTCTGGATTCAAACTGCCAGAGAGATGGATCTGGTCAGCTTTTGTATGAGATACATATGGATAGATATCTCTTGTGGTAATATTTACAAATCTGAGAGGCAAAACCACAATGGAGAGCTGGGAAAAAAATGCAGTGGTTACTATTATTATTATTATTATTGAAGAGACTGTTCTTTAACCTGTCTACACGTGTGTGTGTCTGTGCCTGTGTGCATATCCCACATATGGCTTCTACATCACTTCTCCAATGTACATATACTGGTTGGTGTCATATTAAATGAAGAATATTGAAGTTGAACCATCCAGGGTCTGAAAGCAGCACAGCAAAGGAACAGCTGGTGACCTTAGAAGTCAACATGTATTTTGCTTCTTGTCTCTCTTTACCAGGATCTAACAAAAATACTGAAGGTGTCTGTGCTGATTCTGCATCACAGGCCCTCTTCATTCATTCAGCCCAGAGCAGCACACAGCAGTCACAGAACAGTGCTGCCGAGCAGCAGAGGCTCTATGTACATGTGCAGGGCTGGAACAGCAACAATGCAGCTGGTGAGGATGAAGGCAAATTTGGGCTGCTAAAGGTGAGATTCCTGCATGCCAATAGTCTGAAGCGCATCTAGCTCTACATATCAGGCAGGCAAGCATTTGAAAATGGATTAACTCAAAGCATAAAAAGTGCATAAGAAGAATTCAGAAATTCTCAGATAAGTTATTTGATTTCTGGTTTTTCTCTGGAAACAATGAATTCTAAATTGGTGTAAATAAAACTACCTGAAAAGTTCTAAAAATATCACTAGGAGATTGTAGTTTTTGCTTTTTAGGGATTTGTAGATTGTACTTAGTGATAAAAACTGAAAGGAAAAGCCCTATAAACACATTTGTAGAACCTTTAAAAATTGAGGAATCACTAGCTGTTACTCATTTAATTGGAAGTTTCTGTAGAAAAACAGACTAGGATTCTTAACTGTTTGATGCTAAAAACTTAGATATAGACCTACTTATCTTCAGATATAGCAGGAATTCTTTTCTTCATTTTCATCTTTCAGTTCTATTCATTTGCTTTGCATTTTTTTTTTAATTTGTCTTTTGTTTTTCTTAGTCTTGATTTTTATTAAATGTATGCTTGGCACCATCCTGTAAACACTGAAATACATGGGAAATTTTAATCCAAGTCAACTAATTTGAGAGCAGTAAGATGTTTTGCCAGTCTGGTCATCAGAAATGGCCTTTGCAAAGCAGAATTGCTTCTTTGTTCACGTGTGAACATGTAGCAGAGTAATTTGAAGTTTCTAGCAATCTAAAGATGTGTTAGTGAGTTTAATTAACAGAGGTTTACCAAAAATAACAAGAGTTATATGGAAAATTTTTTAAAAATTTGAAAACCACATTATATTTTATTAGTCTCTGAATCCTGTCTACTCCTAACTTTAACATCTGAATCTCTCTACAAAACTCAAATACCCAGAATAAAACATGCAACTCTCACCAAGCAGAATTTCCCATTTTGAAGAAATGAAACATAGAAAAGAGACTGATCTTTAGCCCATTTCCATTGATTTAACTTTGCTGAAGTCAAAGGAGCTTCACTATTTTGCAGAAGTTGAATTCCTGCAGGAAGGATGGGAGCATCTGGTCATCTAAGATTAGAACTAATTAATAAAAGCGGTGTTTGAGAGAGTGTGATAGTTACAGAGTTCGCCAGACACAGGCCAGTTACTAATAACAAATACCTCTGCAAAGTTGAAACTGTGTTTGCAGAACATTTCTTCCCCTGTTTCTGAGAAATTAGCTTTGACTAAAGAAATTTGCTGAAAGAAGTACTTGGAAGGACTTTGTACTTGTTTTGAGGACTTGCACAATTGCGAAGTGTATCATTCTGAAAGAGGCAGCAAGTTTCCACTTCATAACAACATGAGTGTATAGAAGCCTTTCCTTTGCAAGAAGTTTGTCTGTGCTGGCTGCTAGAGGGTCTGTCCACAGATATCCCAGAGGTCAGGCTCAGGTAGATGCAGAGAGCAGGATGTGAGAGCAACCCACTGCCCAAAATCCTCAACAGTTCTCTTACAACTCCAGTTCTGTAAAACCACTAGAGCTCTTGAAGGAATGGGCTTTTTCTTGTTCAGCTTTCTGGCAATTTAAGTCCAACTACCATCAAACTGTTCTTGTGTAGGCATTACTAGACTGTATCACAATAAGAAGTCCTGTTAAGCACCTAAAAGGTGGATACTGAAAGGTTGAACACAAATGGAAAGGGGGGTATAATTAAAGGAGCAGGTTATGGGTTTTTCAGCAAAATATGACTATTTCTGGAATTTTTAAAATTCTATTTTTAAATTATTCTTTAAAACTGATTTGCATTTCTGAATCACCTAGCACTTGGATATCTAAGCATTGAAAATTAAACAAAAGAGTCACAGGTCTTTGTAACTTATCTTCATTTTCTAATGCTGATGAAGAGAACTTAAAACACCCATTCATTTATGTAATGTAATCCACACTTTTCATCATTAAATTAGAAAAAAAAATAGTGAAAAGAATAGGGATTTAATCCAATCAAAAGAAAGTCCCTGCAGAAGCTCTGCAGGAGCCAAACAAGTTCACTACATAACCAACAAAACAAAAGTGAAATAAAAACCCCCACACAGCACTTCTAAGAAATATAAATCACAAAAGGTTTCCAAATGGCATAAAAAAGTCTTTTTCTGTTTCTGATTCTGAATGTAATCTTCTTGAAGCAAGCCATCTGGGACAGGCATGCTAGCCACAATGGCTTAGTTATAGTAGTATTTGCTCTTCAATGCAGAGGTTGATTTTTTTCACTGTCATTAGTCTAAGCATCAGTAAGCTTTCTCCTTTTACAGCTAAGTTTGCACTATAAGAAGAATCTTCTAAAATCAATATGAAGCAAAAATGCTATGTGTGATAAAATTTTATAGATGAAGTATTGTAAGCCATGATAAATCTTTTTCAAAGAAGAGGGGGCAGACTGAGGGCACAGTAAGTTGTTATGAAGTAAAAAGCAAGAACTGAAAGAGAGAATAAGGATGCTGAGTTATGATTTGGCAAAACAAGACCATACCAAAATGTAACAATAATTTTGATCTGCTCAGCCAAAAAAACATCATGTTCAAATTAATGTATTTCCACCTAAAAACATTTATTTTAAGAAGTGGTTACACTTTGAATTAATTTATCCTTGCAGTAAGCTATAGCAAAATTATGTTGCAACCTGATTCTTCCAAAACCCTGCACATTTTGATGCCTTTTTTTTCTTAGTAAGAACTTAAAAGCTTTTCAGTAGACCTGATTTCCAAAGGAGTACTGACTATCAGCCTTTTGAAACCAGCAGTCTTCAGAATGTGAGATACTTAAGTTCACCTTGTGCTTTTGTAAACATAAACCACTCTGGGTCTGCTCACACTGCTGAACTCAGTCATGGGTTTGCAAACTAATACAAGATAAGGCAATGATTTCAGAATCTATACTTGAAACTCTTTCATCAGGCAACAACACAAAAAGCTGAGAGTGAAGTCCATCATCCACTTACTGGAGCAAAACTGCAGGTCCAGGTAAATAATTTTAAGAAAAGCTTAAATGATTATTCTAGGTATTAACATTTTGATTAAGCTTGCAAAGTCAACCTGAATCCAGACCAAAACATGTAAGTGAAACACATTTCTAGGCAATCAAAAAGTGCAACTGGAATTTGTACCCCATGCCCATCTCTAACTGCAGTATAGCCAGTTTCTATTTTTGCTTTATAGCTGCAAACCAACAGTGCCATCCACTGTTTTTCTGAGAAATCTTTCAATTACTTACCCAAACGGTATTGAATACTGAAAGATGCACAGCAAAATTAAAACACTTCTATCAGTTTCTGCCTACAATGGATCACATGGCCCAAACTTTATTTAGGTACTTTTAGCCCTTTTTTAAAAAAATTCAGCTTTAATACCTTATTCCATATTAATAATAAAAAAACATGCTCATTTATCCAATCTTTGGTGGATGCTACAGTAGATGAGTTTGTAAATTCTCTATAATGGATGCAGTATGTTAACTTTCTCTCTGGTGGCTTCACTTTGAGTAAAGCCAGCCTTCTAATTGTGTCTCACACAGCTTTGTATTGTTGCAGAAATCCTTAATGTAATCAGAAGTTTCTTAGTGCTAGGGTTAAAAAACCTGAAATGTCAATAGATTTTGTCATTTGAAGTATCATGCACATCTGTATTGACATGCAAATGATAAAGACAAAATCTGTATAATCAATTTTATGCAAGTCACAGTCATGCCAGTGCATTGCCTTAAGTCTTCCCTAAGCAACAAGAGAAATCTAAGGCTAAAGTTCTGCATTGAAAATCACTCTGAATTGTTATTGTTAATCCTGCAATGGGCTTTTCTACAAGGCAGCTTTTTTCCTGTTGATGACAAATATAAGCTTTAAGGGAATGCACATATAGTTCAAGCAATATGCATTTTGTGTTTCTGTAAGTATATGCATTAGCATAAAATGATATTATTATAGCAATTATAGCAATTATAACTTTTATCCTTGCATTTTAGGACTGGTATTTTCACTGCACTGAGTTGAGGACTTTTGAAAAATGTTCAGTCTACAGACTCTTAAATTGATTTTTTTTTCTCTTAGTCAAAGGGCAGACAGTGACAACGTAAATTTTGTGTTATCCCACTAGAGGGCCATGGCAAGAGCTGAAAGCATCACTACTTCCTTCTCCAGAGACACCACACAATTTTGTTTGGGGATGGAGAGACAGCCTTTCTGTTGTTTGGCTTTTCTTTTATTGTTCTTGTTTGTTTGTTTGCTTGCTTGTTTTCCCTTGAAGTGGCAGTCTCTCTTAAACACCCTGAAACTGCTTTCATATTATTATGCTTTCACATAGGTTTTTCCAACAGGCACAAAACATCTGTCAAAGGTTTGTTACTTCAACAGCCTGATCTGAGCCAGTGACCTGGCATGGAAGATGTTGTATCCTATTACTCAATCCTATAGCTGGTATACACAACTGTCTCTTTTTTGCTGTATAAATACTATAAACATTATTATAGGAAAGACAACTGAACTCACGGATCATTAGACTTGGGGATGAGTGTGCCAAGCTCCTTGATTCGGTAATTAATATTATACCTTCTTCTTCTCTCAACTGTTAAAAAGAAACAGTTACTATCTTTATGGTGAAATATTTTTGGAGAAATTCAACATAAAACATTTTAATTTGTTAAAAACATGTTAGTCAATATACAGAAAAAATCTTCCTCAAATAGCAGTCCTAACATGAGCTCCTACCTGTCTCTGACTTACTCTCAAGACAAACTCTATCATAAGTACTGTCTGTATCTTACCTTAACTGTAGGTTTTTCCCTCATTTACAGTTAGATTTCTAGAGAATGAAATGGTCACATATTGTCTAAATGTGACCTAACATTTTTTTCCTTGATGTTTATATGTTCTTTCTCCATCATGCTCCCACAGAACAAAGATTTCAGCTTAGTGGAGTCTTGCTGGTGACTTCAGCAGGGATACAAGACAATTCATCCAGAAACTGATATTTTTGCAGAACCTCTGTTACAGATTACAAGATAACAGCTTCACTATCCCTTATTTACAATTACCAGCATTAAAACCCGCAGAGAGTACATAACTACAACCATATCCCCTCACTGAAGCAGAGTAAGATTATGTCTCAAACACACTTACTTTGTTTCCTTTGGTGATGGACAGCACAAAAATATTTTTTAAACATAGAGAAAATTTAAAAACCTCACCATGGTTTAAGCAATGAAATATATTTTCTGGATTTAAATTTATGCTTCTCCTAAGACAAGCTATGTAGGGTATCTTAGTTCACTTTGTAATAGAGTTAGAATGAAAAAAGAGACAATAAATTTCTTAAAATTGGTACCCTCTCTGTGTGCTTTCAATTCACTTTAGCAGCATTGTACTGGTATACCGGCTGGTGTACGTGATCCTTCAGAAACCTTAAATTTTTCTAGTGAATAGGTCCACACAACATCTCATTGCTTTGGGGAAGTACTTGTATGTAATTTTGACATAGAAAGTGTATTCAGTGAGAATGTTGTTCATTAGGGCACTGCTGGGTGTCAGAGACCAACAGTCTCTACTGGTATTCTACTGGTGTAAGCCCACAATTTTGTCCACTGCCTCAACTTTAACTTAATCCAGTTCTCACTGAATACGCAGGATTCAGCTTTTCTCCATTACTAGCATCACCCTGAGCTTCTTTTCTTGTTCTTTGCATCTTGGAAGACCTTACCTTCGGCTCAATATGCTAATGCCACTGTACTCTGTCAGACCAGCCCTGGCCAGCCTAGAACATGGGCAGAATGGATACATGCTCTGTGTTTGCAGATGTGCACTTAAAGTCTAATGGCCTAATTTTGTGAAGGTACAAATAATTCTGTATAAATACAGAAAGGACTTTTAGAGCTAAGTTACAAGTGTTCAGCCAAGGGCATCCTAGTGGGTTTTCCAAGGCTGACTTCAATCTTCTCATAGTCACATGAGCGTGTCACTTTAAGTCTCAGCCCCACCACCTGGATCACTTTTAGTCCCCTTCTTCCTGTATATAGAATGGTTTGGATCCTGTCTGTGTGAGGCTCCTAGGTTTGTGCAGCAGTCAGTTATTTCCTCCCTTGCAGATTCAAGCTCTGGGAACAGCCTGTCTTATTATTTACTCTGATGAAGTGCTCTACCTTGGTAGGATGCATTCTCTTGTCCTGCTTTCTCTAGAAGCAGGAATTTCATTTAACAAATTAAAGTATCTCAGGATTATAACCCTCCTGAGTATACTGCTTAGTGAATCCCTGCATCACATTGGAATGAATGCACTGGATTTTGTAGGAGAGCCCCATGTACAAAAACACATAGCAACTGAAAAATTTAATAGATATATTTCAGTTGAGCTGGCAAAGTAGTGACATAGTAAAAAAAATTATAGAATGTGCTTTAACAATACTGTCCTATGGCATAATAGCTGTTGTTTAGTTAATATTCACACTGTGGTAAACTCTGTAAGGTATTAATCAAAAAGTAGTCAACTAAGCATTAGTTATAAAACAAGGCAAAGAAAAAAATATCCTTAAAAGTGAAGACTTACTAAATTCTTTTTTCTTTATATTTTTGCATTTTTTCCTGAAAAGAAACTTCCAGTGGTTGTATCAATGAGTTGGGGGGGAGATTTTTAACCTTGGAAGCATGTTGCAATAGAACTCTCCTGATGCATGTCTGTAACCTTTCCAGAGACATCCTGAGTTATCAGTAATATTTCAAGCATCAAATTGTACATAAACCAAATTAAAAAATTATTTTTCAAACTGCATGGACAGGATTATGAGATAACATACTTTGTTTGGAAGCAAAAAAACCCAAAGCAAAAAACATTAAGCAATTTTTAAGCTTTGTCTGTTGCATGAAGGGGCTCCACTTCTTAAATCTAACTGCCTTCTCATGGTTCCATTCAATATACAGTCTTTCAAAAGGAACCTTTTTTGTTTTCCAGTGTCTTTATTACTTCTTGTTATTAGAACATGCAAGAACATTTCTGCAAAATGTAGACCTTAATTCAACCTGAAAATTGAAAGTTTGTATAATTCCAATCAACTTTCAAAAACTGTTTTTTCAGACCCTCACTAAGAAGCCAGATCCTCATAAAAGAGTAAATCACACTGATAAAGCCTTTATATGCAACACATGATTATGTCCAAGCCTTTAGATAGCAGAGCCATGTCCAGAGATCCTTTGAGCTCTGTAGTAAACACCTGGAGCCAAGCCAAAATAGATGCTGCCTGTCTGCAGTGGTACCTTCATGGCCTTCAGTTTAGTTGCCAGTGGAGGGGAAAGGTCTCAGACATTTTTTCTGTGATCAGCAAGGACTATGATAAGCCAAAGCAAACAATGGAGACTATTGGCATCTCTAATGTGTCTGTGATGAGCCTCTCTTTCCCATTGTAGCTCCAGATAACCCACCCCCTTTATTAGTGCAGAAAAACTCTCCATTTCTGCTCTAACAAGACAGACAGCAGCTGCACTGGCATTGCAGAAATTATGTGCTAGCAACATGTCTAAAAATCTTCATGGTCTGTCTGTAATCCACAAAAAAAATTACAGACAGATATAAGGATACGGTCTGGAAATTCTAAGTAGCAGAAAATTGTCCACAGTGATTGCTAGCACATTGTGCCAGTGGATGTATAATCTCAAGTATGTAATTTCATGCAAGTAAAGCCATAAATCCCTCTTTGATTACTGGAATAGCCAGAGAAACAAGACAGAAGTAAGAAAATAAAGATGTAAATAGTGGCTATATTACTAATTACCAATTTAGGTTAAATTCATAAAATCATAGAATATCTCAGGTTGGAAGTGATTCATAAGGATCATTGAATGCAACTCCCATACTATTTCTGTTGGAGGAATGGGAAAGGAGAACTTGAAAATTTTAACTGCTTAGTCAACACTTTGCAAAAAAAATCCTGAAGACTTTGTTTCAAATTATGCTTTAGAGGGGAAAATTGTGTAATTTTATAGGCAATCTTCTTCCAGTAAACTGATGTTGTTTTCTATTCTATATAAACTGTTTTTTATTTTTGTAATTCTACTATTTAGACACTGAACTGTGAAGTTCACTGTGTTCTAAGACTGTTCCTCTAGAACCAACATGCCTATCTGTACATTGCTGCACTGTTGTCCATAGAGGAAACAGAAGTGTGTCTCAGATGGGTGGGGCTATGGGTCTTGTGTGGCACAGTCAGAGCACTGGTGAGTCTCACACAGTCCTGCACTGATCTCCTTTGGTAAAGTACAATTTCAACAACTTTAAGAGCTTAGCAACCACTTAGAATTTGTCTGATATTTTATGTAAATTTTTTTCCTTACTCTCACCCATAAAGAGATACAGCTTCTTGCTTTGGTGCTTCAGTAAGTAAGGTGCAAAGACTGGATTTTCGCTGTGTTTTTCTCATAATCTGCCTCCTTTTTTGCACTCTATTTCTTAGAGAAAACATCAATTAAAGTGTGCTACTGTGAAAAAATAATTGCAGGAGATTATATGGTAATAAATTAATTGCAATATGCAAAGTATTTTGAAAGACAAAAGTTCAGAGACAGAAATTAATTTCAAGAAAGAAAGCTTTATAGTTGGCTGTGTTTGCAGTCTGAGTTCAATTTGATTAGTCCGCTGAGATGCTGGTCTAGAAGAAAAACATAGACGTGGTAGCTAATGTATAATGGTTTTGCATTCTCCAAACATTCCATTTAATGAGATGGAAGATGAACATATACTTACTGAGATTGTGGTTATCCTTTTTTTGTCTCTCCTTTGCCATTGCTCTTGTATCTGCTTCTGACAGAAAGTAACATTTATTAAAATAGTCCTTAAGATGCAGTTCCAGTACTTCATTCATTTTTTGAAAATGGCTTCTTGTCTCAAAGACCAGACTTCTAGTCCTTTTACTGCATTTCTATTTTTATTATTAAAACAGATCATAGGCAAATCTTTATGCTACCAGTATTAAATTTCGAACAAGTACTAAATTTTCTGGCAGGTAGCTTAACATTTTTTATGGCACTTTTTTAAAATTTAAAAATGTAGAAATGCCATGGAGGGGTATTTTTCTCCAATTTCCTGTGTTTGGTATCAGGATAAAACTTACAGTACACTAAGGTGAATATGGATTTTCAATATCCCATAATGCAAGAGTTAATCAGATTTGTAAGATATTGAATAAACTCACTGTTTCCTCTGAGTGACATTAATAAACTGTACATGATTTTTAGCATTCTTTGGATTAATTGAATGTAACTTTTAAAGTTCTTAATCCACTAATATAGCTTTACCTTGAATAGCCTTATTGTAAAGTTTTCAAAGAACTATTTGTTGTAACCTGGAACAAATTTAATGGATGATAATTTATTTATATTTTTGGTCAGGAGCCAACATGTGGAAGAATACACTGTTTTCTAAAATATTAAGGTTTTTTAGAAGCATCATGATCATAAAAACAAGGGACAAACATGGTTTCTGAATTGCTAAAGAAAAGAACTGAAAGAAAACATTTCTCCTTGGTCTTTGCTCTTTTCCTTAAATGAAAACACAAACTGAAAATTTTCAGGAATTTAATTATGGGTATCTTTTTCATGGGTAAGATCTATTCAACTTTTGAGACACACACCATCATTTATGCAGTTATATACTAAAATCTCAGAGTTCTTTTACCTGTGAGTTCCCTTTTTACTGGTAGATTAGCTGGGCAAGAAGCATTTGTGAGACCCATATTAGCTGGTGCCATTCCCTGGTCACTGTTATATATATCCAAAATGCTGCTAGATAGCTTGAGGGGTAGGAAAGGAAAGAAGAAGGGAAAAAAATTAAAATAAGTAAAAGACTTAAAAGATTTTTTTTTTTTTAAATGCATGCAAGGAGCAAATATCTTTGGATATGAGTCTGGTTTTCTTCAGAAGGAATATATTTAGATATATATAAAGGGAAGGTTTCCTGTTACACAATATTAAGTAAAATTGAAAGGAAAGGGTCACTGTCTGCCATTTTTCTTCAAGTGGCATTTGTGTGGACTTCAGATCTACAGTGATGGCAAGATATGAGCCACAGTGTCTGTTTTTCAGTTGCTTCTACATTACATTTTCTAAATCCAGGATTGCCATGATTGCACTTCAAATATGCATTAGGTTGAAAGTCAATTTTACCATGCTGATTTTAACCATACTTCCCAGTATGATTTTTTAACTGCAACTCTAAACTCTAAACTTAATACGGGGCCTGGTCTGGCAATATAGATATTCAAGGACCTAGTTCTATGTAATAGTTAAAATTAGAGTGTACAGAACATCAGACAATATGCTTTGAGGAAAGGAACTCTACTGTTGTCAGGATAGACCAGATAACCTAATGGTTTTAACATGCATAATGCATAATCATGTACAACAGTATCCTTATTCCCTTAAAAAAAATGATATTATTTAAATAAGCCCATAGAATGCACTCTAAGAAAAGTAAGGTTAAAGTACATGGATTCCCTTTACTTGAATAACTTTATATATATGAAATAACTGTTAAATATCTAAAAGTTTACTGAAAAAAGAGTTCAGGTTTGCTCAGTTTCTATGACCCTATGACCAACATTTCACCATTGATCCTTTGCAGTAAAAGAAAAACTTTTTTGTTTGTTTTATCATGCATATAAAATTTGTGCTGTGATTTTTGGGGTTTTTTATGGCCAACACTCAAGGACTCAGAAACTGAGTTTGGGTCCCCATGGCCACGATAATAGAAAATAAATACAAAAGTAAACAAAACAAAACAAAACAAAAAAAAAAAACAAAACAAAAAAACAACAAAAAAACAAAAACAAAAAACACCAAAAACCCCAAAAGGATTAAAAAGTGAGTGAAAAAATGTGGACACAACCACTAACTTGAGATAGAAAAGCATGAAAAGAAAAATAGGAGTTATTTAAGAAAATTGTTTTTCATAGACAAGAAAATGTGCTGTTATGTGCTGTTACAGATTTGCCCATCACCTATGGATCCTGAAAAAACCTGGAATTTTCCAGGCAGGTCAAGACAGCAACCACAGCTCTGCTTTTTTCAGATTCATGTAATTTCTCTTTTTGTAGGGACTGTGAGCTTCACAACAAGTTACTTTGAATGGAGATAATTTTCCCAATTACTTGCTCAGTGTGAAGTTGTTCCATGGCAGTGCTTCCCATATTTTATGTTAAAACTGAAATTTTAAATTATTTTTATTTTTAAATAATTATTTTATTAAATTAACTAACAACTTTACTAGATCATCTCAGAATCTAGGTTGAGTTAAATTCTCCTAGTTCTATTACATATAGCGAAATGAAACAATTACAATTCTTATTGAACACACATAAATAATGTGCTCATTTTTCAACTAGAGCTTTATTACTTGGGAAACCTGAAAATTCTTGAATACCATTACAAATCACAAAACCAAGTCAGTTTTGAAAATCTGCTTATACGTTTGATCTCTCAATGAAAATACTTTTTAAAAGAATGTTTGGAATTCAGATGAGTATTACTCAGAACAAGCTATGTTTAATATGCAGGATTTGAATGCTAAGAACATTCTCACATTAAGTACCTTTGTTTCATTCAAGGGGTGAACTGACAAGTATTACAGAATTCAATGCAGCATTTTCTTTGTTCCAGTGGTAGGATAACTACATTAAAAGAGTGAGCTCATATTAGCTCTAGTCATATTTAATGACTTCCTACAATCATGTAAATGAATGTGGTTTATTGAAATTATGTGAAAACAGATTGACATTAAAAAATTGAGTCAATGTGACTCCTACCTCCTACATATCCAGGTTCCAGTGGACTTTGGCAAGACTGTTATATGATTTAGACTACTGATTTTGTGAAATTCTAAGAAATAGTAACCACTGAAAATAATATAATCTAATAAATAATCTAACAAATGAGAAATACATATCTGTCATTCTTTACGTATTTCACCCAGCTGTGTACATAAGTTCAATAATTTCCATTAAACTGGTGGCAGTCTTCAGTTTAGTAGATTATCAATGCCATTAATTAAAAAAAACAGGCTCGTACACCACAATTTGACAAAACAAGAGATACTTAATTGATTGCTTCTAATATTCAAACATAAATTTGCATTTATCCTTGAAAGATGGTTAAATTTCTATAGTCTATTTACAAAGGTGTGAATTTAAAGGACAATGTCCAAATCCAAGAGGAAACTTCATGAATGGCCAATTCAGTTGGTAAAACACTAACACACCTCAAAGTCCAAAATTGTGTGACAGTTCAAAAGAGCATGAGTATATTCAACCTAAAACCACAGGTAGACATTTCAGCTGAATTCAATCACACAGTTGGTGAAGGCAATTCCATATAACTGCTGAACAATCCCCTCCCTTGCCCAGCTGCTTCTCAAACTCAACCTGCTATCAACCAGGACCCCCAGGTCCCTTTCTGTGGCGCTTCTTTCCAGCATCTCATTCCTCACTCTGAACATACACGCAGGGTTGCCCCATCCCAGGTGCAGAATCCAAGACTTGTCTTTGATAAACTTCATTCAGTGACTGTCAAGCCCTCTAATTTGCCTAATTTTCTTTGCAAAGCATCTCTGCCAAATGTCCCATATCATCTTTATTTCATGCAGATGCTCTCCAGCATTCTTTCTCTTGTCATTTCACAATTTTTATCAGCCATTAGGAAAAGAGAATCACCACTCAGCAGGGAGATGATGAAAATGAAGCCCAAACCCAAACACTTCAACTACTGATGACTAGAGTCCTATCACCTCACTAATTAGAAGGATTCACATAAGCTTTACTCCAGAAGGGATGGGCAGAGAAGAAGAGACAGTGGGGTAGCTGTGTATTTTAGGGAGTGTTTTGATTAATGATGCGGATGATAAAGTTGAATGTTTATGGGTAAGAATCAGGGGGAAGGCCAGCAAGGCAGTTTTCTTCATTGGACTTTGTTACAGACCACCCAACCAGGATGAAGAGGCAGTTGAAATATTCTATAAGCAGCTGAGAGAAGTCCTGCATTTGTTGGTCCTTGTTCCCGAGGGGGACTTCACCTTACCGGATGTTGCCTGGAAATACAAGAGCTTGGAGAAAACTGTGCAGAAGATCCCTGGAGTGTGTAACAGGTAACTTCCTGACAGCTGGTGAGCAACCAACTAGGGAAGGTTATCAGTGTGTCTGCTGTTTGTGAACAGACAAGCCCTTGTACAGATGTGAGAGTTGGAGGCCACCTTGGGCAAAAGTGATCGTGAAACAATAAAGTTTTTGAGTCTTGGGAAAATGAGGACAGGGGTCAGCAAGGTTTGGATTTTCAAAGGGCAGACTTTGACTTTGGACTATTTAGGAGACTCTTGGGTTGAGAGACTCTCTTGGGAGGCAGCCCTGAAGGAGAAAGGAGTCCAGGAAGGCTGGACCATGAAGGAAATGCTAAAGGTGCTGGAGCAAGACATCTTCATGTGTGAAAAAATGAGCCAATGGGGCCTGGTTGAACAGACGGCTTTGGCTGGAACTGAGGGAAAAAAGGATAGTGGGACAAGAGGCTCAAGACGACAGCAGTGATGTTGTGAGGTTATGCAGGGAAAAAATTAGAAGGCCCAAAACCTAATTAGAACTTAATCTGGCCACTCCTGTAAAAGACAATGAAAAATGTTTCTATAAACAAATCAGCCACAAAAAGAGGGGTAAGGAGAATCTCCCTGTTTCCATTGGATGTGTGAGAAAACACGGTGACAAAGGGTGAGGAAAAGGCTTCAGCCTTACTTAATGCTTAATGCCTTCTTTGCCTCAGTCTTCAAGAGTAGTACTACTTGTTCCTTGGGTACCCAGCCACCTGACCCAGGAGACAGAGCAGAATGAAAACCCACAATCCCAGGGAAATGGTCAGTGACCTGCTATACCACTTGGACACACACAGGTTCATGAGGCCTGACAGAAGCACCTGAGGGCCCTGAGGGAGCTGGCAGAAGAGCTCACTGAGCCATTTTTAGTCATTTAGCAGAAGTCCTTAAGGAGGAGGTCGCAGTTACTGGAGCAAATGCAACTCCCATCAACACGGTGGGCCAGAAGGAGGATGGGGGAACTACAGGCCTGTCATCTTGACCCAGGTGACAAGAAATGTTATGGGAAGCTGGTATCTGTGTCTTTCTTCAGTGAATTTAGTAGAAATCTCAATGATATTGCAATGGCTACTATGACAGATAAGTGGCTTTGTGGATAGGGCCACTGGTGGTGTCCCTTTGACACACTGTCTAGCACAACAAATCTGCTATGAATTAGGAGGGAATAATTCTTGGCCAGGATTCAGGACCAGGAGAAGGAATAGAGAGTGATTAATGTGACCTGTTTTGGACATTTGAATATGTCCAAATGAACTGAATGATCTCTGTCTCTTATTCTTGACTCTGAAGAAAGTTTGGGGTGAATGTTGCAGGCTTCCCATGTGCATCTTCTCAGGAAACCACACTGGTCTCCTAATGTGAAAATTTCCAAATAAACTCTTTCTTTAAAAATCACATGAGAAAGACTTCCTTTAAAATTAATCGGTTTTCTGATTACCAGAGAATTTTATAAAATACAGTCAAAAAAACGTGTTGAAGTATTTTGTTGAAACTCTCACCTGAATTTGCTCTGCATTGATATCAAGCATAGAAAATTCCAAGGAATTTTTTTGCTAATTTTACTGAACACTGAGAGCAATCTTAGAGTAGAAATTGGACAATTTGGATAAAACATGAGGAAACATACTTTTTGTGTGATAAATCAGGAAGTTCTTTTAGAAATGCAGAAATCTGTAAGCAACTAATTTTCAAATTATAAAATAAAAATATATAGCACAATATACTATAGAAATTGTGAGTCAAAATACATCTAGCTGTTTGTATGTCCCGAAACTCCATACATCGTATTGCAATTTATTGCTTATAGTGTCCTTTAAGCAAGGAAAATTTTTGCAGTACTGAGGCTTCAAATAGCTTCCAGGCCTACATTAAAAGATACATATACATAATTTCACAAGAATTCAACATGATGTTACTAAATCAGTTAAAATGGCATATATTATACAATATGTGTACAATGATGATCTTGCAATTCTATAGCACTGTGAAACTTGATAAATCCCAAAACACTTTAAAAATCCAGCTGATTCCACCATATCAAAAGTATGTTCTTGTTTTCAGCTTAGATGTGGAAACACAGACATTTGGCTATGAAAATTCCTAGGTACCAGCAAATCATTTATCTTGTAGGTGTCATATTGGTTCCCACCTGTGTTGCTCTGAGAAGTCCTTGTAAGTCACATATTTTCCAAACCTTGCATTCATGATGCTTATATTTATGCATCTGTATCTAGGAATTTAGATGCAAGCAGCTCATATGGAATGAAAACAGAAATATTAAAAAGAGCATAATATAATACACCATCTTTCCCACTTGTGAAATGCAGCTAGATTTGGAGAAAAGATCAACAACCTTTAACGCAGCAAATGGTTAACTGGGAATAACCAGTGACAATGCAGTACAGGAAGAGAATAATACAATTTCTAATTAAATCTGCAAGGAGCATTAAAGAAAGCAGACTGTAATTAACGAAGTTAGCATTTGGCAAGGACACTGGGGTTAACATTCTTCCTTTTGTATAAGGTGTCATGGGATCTTCAATGCCTGTGTGCAAAGACTGGAACATGAGAATTTCCATTCATGGGTCTCAGTCGTGAAACATACTCAACTTTGAAGCTTAGACCAATTATAAAAGCAAACTTCAGCTGGACTACCTGAGTGAATACACCTCACAGGCGCCTGTGACCTTGTGCTTGCTGACAGTGTCCAAGGGAAGTACTGGGGAGGTCTCATCGAGAGAAGATTGTTTTGTTCAATATTTGGGTCTGAACTGCTGTGCAGGCAGGATTGTGTAGCAAATACTAAGGGTTTATTAAGAGCATGGATAACTAGCAATGGACAGCTGTGATCACAATTTGCAGTCTCTAATACCAAGTTTGGGGGGGTTTATGAAGGAAAACATTACATGAAAGACGTTGCCTTAGGAAAGGAAATTATGTGGTATTCCAAATCTTATAGCATGATAGCTGTTGGAAAATACCATGTAATTTTAAAGAACACTTAAACCAATAGCATTTCCATATCTTCCAAGAGAAGGATCTGAATGCAGTAATAAAATGCATGAAATACAGGTTGTCTGTGCCTATTCACTTGCAGTCCCTAAAAAGGTCTGTGTCACAACAGTGTTCACTTGCATGATCACATATTATGTAAGTATTTTTCCATTTTGGCTAATCTTTGCATGATGTGTTTGCCTTACAGTAATATTCAAGTCATTAAGGATCATGGTTGTATCACAATCCGTGTTGCACAGCTAAAATACAACAGCCCAACCCTTTTCCAAAATTAGCTAGAGTTTTCTTAAATTAAGAATTCTGTTGAAAATGGTAATTCCCAGTCTGGACTAGAAAGAATTTCCTGGACATTGAGTTCATTTAACTTATCATTACATAATCTAGTTCATGAGCCAATAATGTTCTGTCTAAAATCAATTAGGTTTCATATCCCCAATATTTTTATTTGGAATATGTTAAAAAAGTTGAATGATTGAATTGAATGAATGAATTGATTGCCAAAAAGCTTCTATTTTATTTCCATTTGTTGACAAATTTTATTTTCCTTTGTGTTTCTTTAATGCATATGCCATTTTTAACATCTCCAGGTGACTACTGGGAGTGAACACAGCTCCCTTAAGACTTTGTTTTGCTAAGTTGGACAGGCCATGATTCTTTAGTCAGACTTCCCATGCAATTATATGTTCTAACAGGAGTGTCTCTGTATTTTTCTGCTTTGAATTAGTTTTTCTGAAGGGTGGACATCTTCTTTTGCCTATAACTTTCAAGGAATTTTGTGCTCAGTGAATTCCACACTGGATATTTCCTCATGTCTCTTGGAAGTCAGTCTCATGATGGATACTAAGGTCATATTTATCTCCTTTATGCTGTCCCATCATTTTGATGGCATATAGTTATCCTCTGAACAACTAATGTAACCAGATCTTTTTCTGTCATCCCCAGTTAATGAGTTCTCAGCTTACTGCAGACGTTCCTGTTATTAGTATTTAAATGAATGACCTACCACTCAGTACTATTACATTCCTTCCATTTAGACCATTCTGTCATCACAGTCATATAATTCTTCCTCTATGATATCCTCATCCTTCTTTGTATTGGCAATACTTTTTACTTTTGCTACCGCAGTAAATTTCATCAGCATAAATGCATTTTTTGTACCAATATCACTAATGAAAATATTAAGTAAACTGAGATCAAGGATTGGTTATTGGTGCACATCATTAATATCTTTCTATTTTAAATTTTAAAACTTTAATGTCTCTTTAGCTTGCTCCTTAGACTGAAAGGAATTCTGTTCTTACATTCTAAATAACCTGTACTGCTTTTTACAAAAATGTGTTCATACACAAGGTTGTCAACAGCAAACCTTGGATATGAAGGGCTAGCTAAAAAAAGGTTAATTCCAGTAGGAAACAGCTCTCCATACACCCAAAGGATGGCACTAGTTGAGGATGATGAGGGTGTGTACATCTTTAAAAAGCAGACACCTGACATGTTCTAGTTGTCTAAAATGACCAAAACCTAAGGTATCAAGAGCTCGTCATCAAAGGTATCAGGACTGTCCTAACAGGTCAAAACACTTCATCAGCTAGCTGCTTTCCCTTGAGGAACCCGCAACAGACAGCAGCATAGACTGTGCTGTTATCCAGCTACCATTTCCCAGGGGCTTACTTCCTCACAACCACACTGACAAGTCCAAGTGTGATTAGAAAAGTCAAGATGTCCCCAGAGGAGACAGGTCAGGACCAGAGCGACTCAACTATACATCTTCATTCTGCCTGGATCATGAAAAGAGGCAAGTGGGCAGCAAGCTGCTGCAACAGTCCTGCTAGAAACTTCCTTTGCTACCCTTTATTCCAGGGTTAGTAACTGCAGACAAACAACCCACCAAGTGTGCCTGTTTCCTGCAGTAACTCTGTATGGCACGTTTCCACAGCAGCTGCTGTGCCATGCAGACCACTCTGAGGATCGCTGACCCTATTACACATGGTCAGATTGCCTGCACTGCACCCGCAGACTCAGCAGACTTAACAGGGAGCCACAGCTCCTGCAGCTTTACTTGTCACAAGAGAGACTGTGCAGCTGCCCAACCTGAAAGGCTGAGGGCTGTATCTGCAAGAGAAAATTTGTTTTGGTTCTTGGTAAAAGTTGGTGCTTGCTCAGACTGCATCTAAAACAAAGGATTAGTGAAATATGTTATAACTTCCCACCCCTATATATATCCCACTTAAACCCTGTTTTCACGAGCTTAATTGATAGCAACACTTCAAAGGACAGTTTTGTAAAAATGAGGCTACTTCTCCTTATAAGCAAAAAAAAAAGAAAAAAAAAAGGTAGGAATTTTTCAAAGTGTTTGCATTATTATCCCATAGATGCATCACAAATACAAAAATCTCGATCTGGAATTGCATCCACAGTTCATTTTACATATCTTGTAGAAGTTTGTGTTTATGTTACTGAGGTACCAAACCTAAAAACACACTTAATTGCTTGGCATGCCTTTACAATTTAGTCATGACAGATAAACAAAACTTTTTTTCAATCTCTTAAGTTCACAGATTGACATCAAAATGTGTACTGAATTTGGCCAAATAGTGAATTGATCAATAAATGTATATTAACATATATTAACAAATCCATTTTCTAAAGAACAATACCTGGTATAACGGGTGTTTGCAGGTTTTGACAAGGGGAAAACTGGGGCAGTACTTGTATCTTCAGTGTGTGTTTTAATAAATTGTGACTTTTCATCTTTTCAAATTTATTGCAGGCAGGATGCATAATCTTGTCATTACAAGTACTTTTGCTTGAAAGACTAGGGTTCAGCTTTCTTTTTCAATTGCTGTGCTGCTTGAAGAAAGTTAAACATAAGCTGTGTTATCCTTTTTATTTGTAAGGATGTGTTTGCACTATCAGTTGCCAAAGAAGTTGTATTATATTGTTTTCAGAATCTAGAAGATTTCATTTACAGGTAAATTTTCTTGGTCCTTTTGTAACTGCAATATAAAATACTTATATTTGAGTACATATGGTCTTCAGCAATAATGATTCAAAAATGTTCCAGTTTCTCTTTTTATTATGCAAAGAGACTAGCAGAAAATACTATCCTTCTCAGATTTGTTTTCATCTGAACAAATTGTATCTCCTTCTATATTTATCTTTAACATGCTTCATAATTACACAATCCTCACCCAGGGACTTAATGTTCAGATATATCAGGTATTATATATTATGCATGAAAACTTGTTCATTTTTTATCTTCCAATAATGATCATCAAGATGGTTCATTATTCATCAGAGAAAAATGAACTCTCTTCACATTCCAGTCATAGTACATTTCTGCCCTGATCATATACATAGAAGTCCATTGTCTAGATAAATGTCTGATCAAATATGACCAAGTAAAGGAATTTTCTGGAGAATCAACCCTTTGCAAGACATATATGGTCTTTGAATTACCTCCTTTCAAGTGTATGTTTTTAGCTCTTTTTTGTCTTTTCTGGTCATAAAATTAACAGACGCAGTCCAGAAGTGAAGTGATGCTCTGATAATGTCATCATCCAACTTGCACCTGGAAATCAAGTCATGAGAGTTCTGCCCACTAACCCCCAGGTTCTGAAAACTAAAGCAGGCAATTGAATGACAGATGTTAGCTACTTTACTATTATTTAACAAGTAATACCAGCTAATGTACTAATTCTTGGTTCCACCTTTCTTCAATTTTATTGGCTATAGCATGTAAATACATATATCAAATAATTCAAATTGATCCTCTAAAAACAATTAATAAATTTCAGCACAAAAATTGGAAAAATATATAATGTACTCTATATAATGTACTCTATATACTATATGTTTTATATTATGTATTTATTTATATAATGTACTCTATATACTATATGCTTTATATTATGTATTTGTATTATTTATATTATATTATGAGATATCATCTAACACCTAAGTCTCTGAACAAATTACAGTGACTTCTGTGTGTTCACATGGGTGTACCATGCAGAACTTAATTTTCGATTGAAAATCCTTTCTGTAGTGTTTGATTTCAGATAAGTTCACAAATGCATATTTCTAGTGTAAATATAAATATGTATAAATATAAATTTAAATATAGTGTAAATAGCTACTTTACACATATATTAAAGGTCATTGAAGGCCTAGATTGATGGAAAAGGAAGTTCTAAGATAATCAGTACTCCCAGAAGTTTATTTATCGAAATGGACTTCAAGAAATCTTTGTTTTCCACAAGCTAGTTTTGTCTTGCAGTAAAAACTTTCACTGTGCCTGGAAAACAAAGTGGTCACTGTTGCTCACTTTGAACTCACAAGTCTTTCATTCAACCTATGTAAATGCCATTGACAGAAATTCATAAGGTTTCTCTCCAGAAGGCATCATATGCTGCAGACAGCAGTGAGCTTAATATAATCATCTTTATGGTCTGTCATGTCCTAAGGACTTCAAATCTTGCATTGCTGCATACAGACAATAACACAAGATGCAGCAGAGGCTTTGGGATAAAATAGAATTTTCTTGGTGGCCCCAAATAGCAGGAATTTGCTGGAGATTCTGCTGCACAGGGGCTTGGAATTAATAAGGAATGAATATTGGAGAACTTGTTTTAGCTATCCTTTTCTCTTACGGCTGCGAAACAAATGTTAAAATCCAAGATAAAGACAATGTTTGTAAAAGGTACTTGCATACTAACAACTGTATATTTTTTAATAATATTTTCATTTCTGTCTATTTACCTTTTAGAAAGAGAAAACCAGGGAGGTAAAAAGAAATTTTCCCTTAGTTTCAGAGTTATGGTAACTTTACTTCAGTTGCATGAAGATTGTCTTTTGACTCCCTTTAGCCAGAGAGTTCTACTCCAAACTAGAGAAGCATTAGTAGACATTGGTTCGTTAGTGTGCTAGAGACAGAGCTGAGCTTTTTGGTAATTTTGCACAGCTTCTGAATGCTGCAGCTATGTAGACCACAGTTTTTCTCCTGACCCAAAGTAATGCATGTTCTGTTCTATAAACTCATTTTCTACGGCATGAGATAAACTGTGCAGGCAAGAGGGCTGTACACTGCCCATTTCCACCTAAAACTACTGAATTGTGTAAAATACCAAAAGCAAACCTTCATCTGACATTCGCATGACACTCAAAACAGTAGTGGCAGTGACAACAACAGTTACTTCCAGCTGAGGAAACAGGCCTCAGGAGTTCTGAATTTGTGCTTTTCATAGTTTTTTTGCAAGTGAAGCAACTGAAAGACACAATTTCCTACCTAACACTTTTATAGTATTGAAGGAAGACAAAGAAAATATTTGCTCACCAGTTTTATTTTTGAGGCGTCTATTATTTCCTCAATAGCTACTGATTGTTCCTTCTCCTTCATTTTTCTTTTTTGTTAAACTTGTAAATGATACCAGAGAGTGCTAGACAGAAGTTTATATACTTAGGTGAACTTTGATTCTTCCTTGGACTTTAAGACTAATCTAGTGTAGAATGTGATTGACAAAGCATTTTCATTGATGTTATGCAGCCTTTCCAAGTTAGCCAACCTAAGCAAATGAGGTTGTTAATGTTTACTCTGGCCCTTTCTCTAAAATGGTTTTGAACTTTAGCAGATGTTATCAACTTGCAAGGGTTGCCAAATTACATCTATATTCACTAAATAAAAAATACTCATGATTATGCAGCAGGGGGCTGCCTAGATCAGCAATGCTATATGCACCTCTAATGGAAAGCCGGGTTTACTTCATGGCTGAATAATTGCAGCACTTATTGAAAAAAATACTTTGGAACATACCTACTTGAATTTCTTCCTTCTGCATGATTTCTGAGAATGGGACAGACAGCAGCTTTTGCAATTCATCCAGATGGTCACCATCAATATTTAACAAATAATTAATAAAAATACAAATTATTAGTGTCATGATGAGAAACTGTGACCTCAAAGACCTTGTAATAGCAGTGAGATTTTGCAAACAGAGTGAACTATGCTTTTACTAATAAATAGTATCTCCCTAAAATAAAATGTGGAGTTAACAGATTTAATCAGAACTTTATACTAGCTGTAGTTAATAGAATTAAAAAGAATTAAAGAAGGAAAACATCTATCTGTCCTGTCCTGATCTAACTTCTACTCCGTACCTGTACCACACAAGATTTTTTTTCCAAATGCCAAAGAAACAAAACAAGTACAAGCAAGCCATTCAGCAACTGACGATTTTCTCCACAGGACTTTTTCCTGCAAGAGTGGCAGAAGTGAAGCAATCCCACTGACTTGACTCCCAAGCAGACTGGAAATAGACATTAGCTCCCAATCTTGGTAAAATAGCGAACTATGAGTATGTGAAATGAAGTCATGAAAGTGAAGCCTCAGAAGATCCCTGAAGAGATGACCCATTGCAAGGCATCACCTTTACAGAGTACTGCCACCTTTCCCCTGCCCAGCTGTTTCCCCAGCTCACAGCTGGCACAGCCCCTGACTTCCAGCATACTCAGGTGTTTTGGCTTCTCTTCTCTGGTAGTGGTTTAATTCTTTTCTCAACATTCTTGCTGCTAAGGTCATTCAAGGGGATAGTTAAAGAAAAAATTTCTTAAATATTACAAATAAATCATAGTTTCGTAGAACCTTAATGGGTTGGTATGGACCTTAAAGATCATCTAGTCCCAACTCTCCTGTCCATGGGCAAGGACACTTCCCACCAAACCAGTCTGCTTGAGACCTTCATCAGCCTGGCCTTGAACACTGCTGGATTTGGGGCATTCACAACTTCCCTGGACAACCTGTTCCAGTGTCTCACCACTCTCACAGTAAATAATCTTCCTACATCAATATGGAAACAATTTTTTCTTGTCTTTATTTGGTAGTGGACATAGAAAAACATCAATTGTAACGTTTTCCAAGAAGAAGCTTTAATTTTCTTCCAAAGCAATCTGAAAGGAACTGCTCCATTTAGTTTAGTTATTCAGTATTGACTACTCCAGCAACATGGAGCTGAACTGATTTGACATACCACAGCTGGGCCTCTCCTCGTAACTTTTTGAAATCCAATTTCATGGTAGTGCTCTGCCTGAAGCATTGCTCTGCAACTACTTCTTAGCTCTCATTGCCAACCATCCAACTGCTACAGAGCCTCTCTCCCCAGGCTTCTTTCAAAACAGTGCTGAAAGTTCATGTTTTCTTGCGCACCAGAAAAAAAGACAACTTAGAATGCTTGAAAATGTTGACAAGATTAAATTATTTTTCTTGCTGGTCCCACCCAGGCCTGTGCAAGAGAGGCCTGTGCCATTGCAGAACATCAACTTCCTCTCACCTCACTCTCATTCCAAGCCAGCCAATCTCCTAATATGTTTCACATAAGTTTTAGTAGATTGCATGTCAAGTAGAGAGCATTATCCCTATTGTACAGTTTAGACTTATTTGGACTGCAACAGTTATTTCTGAATGAAACTGGTGAATTGCCAACTGTTTTCATAGTGATCTCCATTGTGATTGCTGGATTACTGGGTTTACTGGTGAGTCCTAGGGCTGTATGTGTATATTATCAAAACAAAACAACATTTATAACAAAGATCACATCAGAAGATCACACACTGTAACATCACACCCTGAAAAGCACAGAGATCCTATTTTTTAACTGCTCTTTCCTCTCTTCACTTTGATTAATGCTGC
The DNA here is from genome assembly GCF_009819885.2 of Catharus ustulatus. NCBI lineage: Eukaryota > Metazoa > Chordata > Aves > Passeriformes > Turdidae > Catharus > Catharus ustulatus. The sequence continues at coordinate 33,111,129 of NC_046224.1, forward strand.
TTTAAAATTTTTCCTAAATTTTCTTTGCTGGTATTAAAAGCAATGTAGAGCAGAGCATTTTGCTACCTGCCCTAAACTATTAATGATGGTGTAATATATGCTTTGTATGAACAGACCTAAATATCTACACTTCCTATGCTCTGAACATTTGGAAGTACTAATATACAGTAAATTCACGAATACAAGCCGCACCGAGTATAAGCCGCATCTCTGGGTGTTGGCAAATATTTCAGTTTTTGTCCATAGATAAGCCGCACCCGAATATAAGCCACTCTGTCGTTCACAGGGAGGACCCGTGTGCAATTAGTAACAGAACCGCGGGAGGGCGGGGTTTACTGGCTGAGCTAAGGCTGTGCAGGCTCGGCCCGCTAGGGGCCGCTGACGGGGCCAGATGGCCCAGCCCGGTGCTGCCGCTCGGGGCCGGCCGCCGCTGCCACTGGGCTCGGTCACCCAGGGTCGGCGCTGCCCCGCGGTGGTAGGCAGGGACGGAGCTTTCTCGCGCCCGTGGCGCCGGCGGCGGGCGCGGACAAAGCACCCCGCCTCCTCCCCGGGCCACGGCAATGGCGGCGCGGGGCTCCCGTCGGCTCCCCGAGCCGCGGCAATGGCGGCGCGGCCCCCCGCTCTCCTCCCCAGGCCACGGCAATGGCGGCACCCCCCGCCCCCCACCCCCCTCCTCCCCTGGGCTGCGGCAGAGGAGGGAAGAAGAGAGCTCTCCCGCCTCTCTCTCCACCCCCCGTGCTGCCTGCAGGGAGCCAGGGCAACACAGTAACACTGTAACAATCGCGGAATGCCGGCTTTTACTGGCCGGTGCTTGGCTCGGCACTCTGGCTGGCACGTCTGGGGTTGTAAATGTCAGAAAATTATTCACATATTAGCCGCACCCGACTATTAGCCGCACTTCCGGGTTTCCACCAAAATTTTTGTCAAATTGCTGTGGCTTGTATTCGTGAAATTACTGTACTTTAAATTCACTACAGTTAAATAGACTGTAAGGATTTTGAATAAGAACAATCTTCTGATAAAAATTAAAAGTATTTGGTTTTGAAATGTCTGTCACTATATCTGACCTACAGGAGTTCACTTCTAAAACTTACTCATGTATTATTTGTTTCGTTTTTTTATGATTCATATATGATCAGGAACAAACCTGTTGCTCCTAATATGATACTTAGAGAAAAAAATATTTTCTTGTAATGAAAAAGACTCTGTTATAAAAATACTCTGTTACTAAAAAATTCATAAAACTAATTTGTTACAACAAGGAAAAATGACTTTAAATTGGTACCATCTTCAAGGTCCTTTTTAAAATTAAATCTTACCTTCTCCATAATGAACAATCAGTTGCCATTAAATGATAGTTCATAAGAATAGTTATACTTTTATTTCAGTTAGGCTTTATGAACAAATATATAATTTGATTTACATATTCTTTCAGAAGAATCAAGACATCTTGCATGTAGGGAGGACCTAGTCTTATATTTTAACTGAACTTCTGAAAAATTGTTATAAAAAGTATCTTTCTGCCATTAGTGTACTCTGAAGAGCAATAGAAACACAGTCAGAAAATTCCCTAGTTTGAGCAATTCTTAAGTGACTGCCCAAAACCAGATAGTTTCATGAAATTATAAATTTGGATCCAAACACAATAAAAGACAGGTAATCCACTCCTCAGAAGCTGTAATTATTTTAATGAGAGATGGAGGAATGTTCTTATGTTCACTTCTCTGATTCTACTAATACATAACTGTAATTCATTAATTCAGGGTCAGACAATGAGTCTTTGAGCAATTATTCACATGAGTAGTCTCACAGAATTCAATGTCTTCATTTAATGTGTCATTAAAACAGTACATGGGTGCATTTAACCAAAGCAAACATTAGTTCACTGCAACACACAACAGGTTGCACCGTAAAAAGTGGAAAGATTACTCAGCCACCATCGATTCAGAACACCGAGACAGAAAAATGGCATCATGAATTTGTTTTTTTCAAGAAAAGATTTCGCTGCAAAAACACCTGAGCCTTTTACCAGATTCTGAAAACCAAGTTGATCCATTTCAGAATTTCAGTGACTACTCTGCAGAGTTTGCAAAATCAAGGCAATCCCAAGCACGGAAAGTCTAAGAAGAAATTCTAGAAATACTTAGGCATTATGCTGGAGAATTTTAAAGAGAAAGCCAACACAAAATCAGCCAGATAGAGAGGCAATTCAGTCTCACCTGCAATCTCACTTACTCTATGTTTGTGTCAGCCACCACAGCACAGATGTCAGAGCTACCATCGGACCTTGCTGAGGTACAGCACAAACCCAGCACAGTTTCTCAGGGAAATTAGATGTTCTGTCATTCTTGATCATGCCTTCTAGTCCAATACTCTTATGATACATACATGTTTAGCTCAGATAAAGAAATTTCATTATGTTTAATGTAATAATGAAAAACTGCATATAAAAATAATTTTCTACCTGCATCTCCATCTTTCTCTATTGCATAGCTTATGACCAAAATTTTGCTGGAAAATTTAGGAGGTTGCCTGAAAGATGACATAAAACCAAGTGACATGAGCTAAATGCCTGAGATTATCTCCATATGCCTAATTATTTTGTGCATTTTTAAAGTACTCAATGCTAAAAGACTAGACAGAAGAAGTAGACACTGCTCAGTTTCCTCACACCAATGCAGTTTGCATGCCCTGAAGGCAGGCTTTATTTTGCCACAGTATTGAACAGAGAGATTTGGAAACACGTGCTACTCCCTGGCTTACCTATCAGCCTGCTGATTTCCTTAGCCCAAATAAAAATACTATTGCTTGCCCAGGAGTCCCAAATCTTTGCAAGTGCAGTACCATCAAAGTCTAAAAGACATTGCGTATTTCCTTTCTCATCAAGAGTAGGGTTTTCAATAAAGTTTAGAGACAAGTGTCCTTCAAGGCTGAAGATAAAGGCTAATGAACCTGGAATTAGCATAGATTAACATCATCCAGTTTTAAAAGGTTTTGAGGGAGTATGCCTTCAACCCAAACCCCAGAATTCATGCCTCTCATCACCATCCCACACAATCATACCTGAAATTATCCTCCCCTGCCTCACATTAATTTGAGCCAAAATATTAATTCACTCTCCAGGGACCATTTCTTTGCTATGTTCTTTACTGAGTTACGTGTAAATCAGTCCAGCTGCATTAGTTCTGTCGTTGGCATACAAATATCAGGTGTTGGTGGAAATTTTAATCTGCATTAAGGCTGGATTGTATTGTGGGCAACACAGAGGAGAAGAGATCTTGTTTCCTATGGTATTTTTGGAGCTCGGGAAGTTCTGTAAATCAGAAAAAGATGTTTCTCCAGAGGGCGATAAAGAGCAAGCACCTAACTATTCTGAAGTGAACTTGGTAGATTGTCAAAGCCTGTGGAAATCCTTCTCCCTTCATCAGGGTGAAGTTCCCCTTTAACGGTGTACAGTTTAGAGTCCTGAGGACAAACAATTCTGGACATTAGCTAGAGTAGGAGAGCACAACATACATCCTTCTGTAAAGTATATTACAGTTATTGATATGTATTCATACTTCCATAAATAGTAACACTCTATGTGTTGTGTCCAGAAAAGCTCCATCCTTCCTCTTTGAATATGTAACATACATGGAAATATAAATATCCTTTGTTACTCCTCTCACATTTATTCGCAAAGAGACATCATAAAATTGAAGTTTTTTACATTAATTCTCGTGAAGAAGTCCCATTCCTCTTATTATTGTCCTTGAAATTATTCAACTAAATGCAACTTGTCTGAGTGAAAATCCAGAAAGAGAGCTTTGCTTCAGGATATGACACTGGAGAAATCACTGTACCATGGAAACTAATGACTTGTTTTTAGTTGTGGTGGAAGGATATTTAAGCAAGGCTTTAAAAGGCCTTCTAGGGTCCAGAGACTTTTTATCCTTGTTATTTTTAGCACTGCACAGAAATTAATAACTCCATTGGGTTATGCACCAGACATTTTGCTGGGCTAGAACCCCAAATGCTGTTCAGACCACTTAAAACAATTGTGTCTCACCACACTGCTACCCTTTTCTGTAACATTTATTGACAAAAAGGCAATCAACTAAGAGAAAGGAGAACAGTCCACTCATATTATTCCTTAGTCTCTGAACTGTGATGTGCTTGAATCACTCTAAGAAGTTTTCTAGCATAAAAAGCAAGATGAAATTCAACAAAATACTTACAGTTCTTTGCATTAGTAAAGGAGTTTCAGAACACGCTATCCCTTCATCATTAAAATTTGATTCCATATTGATTATGTCTTCAATAACTTCTTCCATCTGATAAAATAATATTTTAAGACAAATCATTACAAATAATAATGGGGGGAAAAGTTCTGTTTAAAATACAGATGAATTAATCTTGAATATCTATTACAGCAATAAAACTGAATTTCAGAAGTTTATATCTTAAAATTCAAACAATTCAAACACTTCTATACAATTCTTCACATTTTTTACTTCTTGTGAAAACAGTTGTGGTTTAGCAAAATACATCATTCTCTTAAACACCAGCCCACGGCCCTATTTTAACCCCTTATTGCAGCACCACAATGAGATGACAGAAGTGCATTGTTAAGTTGTAACTGTGACCTGTCATCTTGATCAAATGTGTCATATCCACAGTGCAATGCTGCATTGGTGCCGGAGGATGGAAAGGAACCTGTGGTTCTGCAGCTGTATGAAACCTTGAAGGTTCAATGTTACATGCTGCTGTCTTCGGCAGGTAGAGATTTTTTGTTTAGCAGTACACTGGATATTTTTCCAGCCAGCCTTCTGGTCTCACTTTTGATATAATCTGAGCCAAAAACTATTGAGGCAGATGGAATAGCTCAATAATTACTTAGGCTGAAACAATAAATACTTTTAAAGCCTCTACATATAGCTAGATATCGAGATATAGATATAGATATAGATTAGATATAGATTAGATATAGATAGATATAGATATAGATATAGATATAGACATAGATATAGATATAGATAGATAGATAGATATATAGATAGATATAGATATAGATGATATAGATATAGATATAGATGATAGATATAGATATAGATATAGATATAGATATAGATATAGATAGATAGATAGATGATATAGATATAGATTAGATGATACAGATATAGATGATATAAATAGATATAGATATATAGATATATAGATATATATTAGATATAGATAGATTAGATATAGATATAGATATAGATACCTAGATAGATAAATTGGAAAAAGTACACCATGAGTTTTCAATGGTAATATAATTATTGATAATATAATAATGACAATATAATTTTGGAAGAGATCCCACAGTAAACATGTCACTTTTAACTCTACTGTCTGCAGCTCGTGGGAGCTGAAGGAATTGTAGGTGCTTCTGTGCAAGGAAAATATCTCACCAACATGGGACCGTTCAACACAGAGTTTTAGGCCACATAGCCCAGCACAGCTCATACATGCATTCCTCTCCCTCTCTAAAACCAGAGAAGTACTGTGCCAGGAGTTGTGCCCAGACTTATCTAGGAAAGCCCCATCAGGGCCAAAAGGCTGCTGGCAATTATACAATGTGAAAGAGTGAAGTTTACTGCACCAACCTGGGTGTTGGCTCTATGTTATTTACTAATGTAACTATGGCCTACTCTCAACCACAAGGCACACCCACATTAAGAAATTACACTGTGACAGTCATCCCCCTGAGTCTGAGATGAGGTTATTCAAATCATTGCAAAGCTGCCAGCACCAGTGATCACCCTACCAGTCTTCACCAGGCACTCCCTTGCTCACCAGGACAGAGTGTGGTACAAGGGCTCCTGATCAGACCCAGAGTGCCTGAGAACAGTTCCAGCACACTGCACTTTGGCGGTATGGAGGTGGGCACATAGGTGTCTGCAAAGGCCATTTAAAATAGCATTTCAGAGCAGCTCCAGTAATCCATAAACCTGACTTAAAATGTCAGTTGTCAATGCAGAAGGAATGGAGGGGCCCCAGGTGAACTCTCCAGGAAGCTTTATGGGCTCCCTCATGCTTAGCTATCTAACATCCAAATGCTTGAATGAGTCATGATGTATTTGTAAGATTTTTCTGTTCTGTTAAAGTCCAAGACATGATACAGCATCTCCATTTCTCATTTCTGTAGGAATTCCCCTTTCACCTAATAAACAGTCTCTTTTGAAATCTATTGTAGTATTAAAAGCCATAATGACCTACATCTCACACTCACTAAGGATCTGATATTCCATTATAGCTGTACCTCTATTAAAATCAATGGTGACACTAAAGTTAGCATATCTTTGCCAATTTATTCAAGATAACCCATATAAAAATATAGCAGCTAAACGAAAAATGAATGGGTGATTTTTTCAGTTATATATTGAAGGTAATCCGTATTTAACTTTTTTTCATGCAGCTAGGTTAATACCTTTAGACAGAAACAACTCCCATCTGAAAAAAGAATGTTTTTCTTTGCAAAGTGTATATTCAGAAAATGTACAGCAACAGTTGCATATATCAAAAGATTCATTTTATCTGGCAGCAGCCTAAAAGTCTTGATCCTGCAGTAAGTTATTCACAGGCACACAGGGGAATAACCCACATAATTCAAAAGGATACAGAAAGCAAGTGCCATAGCCAAAGGCCCCTTGAAAGTTAAGAAAGTCATCTCTTGCCCACTTCTAGTATGACATGTAGCATGTTTGTAGAAGTAGACAAAGCCCAGTTGCCCTTTCCTCCACCCAGCTCGGCCCTACCGCATTTTCGTGTTCGGCTCCAAGGGCCAGCAGCTTGGTGACAGGGCTTTCCGGGGTGCCAATGCTGCTCACTGGAGGCATGTGTCCGTTCCGTAGGATGGAGGTCACTCCCACAGGCTGGATTGTGTGAGAGTGGGACAGGGAGAGGGTCTGGCTGGACAGTTTGGTATCAAGGGTCAGGTACTGCTTCACCTGGTGCCTCTGGCTCTGCTGTATGTGGTATCTAGACTGATTTTCCAAGTGTGTTTGTACCTGGGAAGGAATGGAAATGATTGCTGAAGTTTCAAGCTGCTTGTATCAGTATTTATGCATCTGCTCACTTTAAAATACTTCCAAACAATAGATTCAGGTTTAATAACACTTAGATATAATTATTGGTAATTTTTTTCAGTTTTACACACTTACACATTTTTGTTTGCCATTTTCCCCTTACACAGCATAACAAACACTCTGAATAATGATAAAGAAAAGCAGAATTAGAAAAAATAACCATGATCCTGAGAAAAGACCAGAAATATACTACACATTTTTCTCAATTAAAAGTGATCTTTCTTGAGATCACTGCAATCAAATCTACATGCATATATATATACTCTAAAATTAATATTGACTCTTTTGTACATGAAAGAGTAAATAAATGCACAGAGAGAAATATCCAACCAATTTTAAATATCAGTAGCAGCAGACGTTCATTCACACCTCAATCCACATTTGTCTCACCTTATGATAAGCACAGTCACTAAAATGAGGCATTGCTGTACTTTGGCAAGAGTCAGAGCTATAGTTCTGAATCACTGCTCACTATCCACAAACTGCACAGACTTCTTGAAGTGCCTCTTGAGGACAGATCACTTTTTTAGTGGAATGGGCTTTATAAACTGAGTGGTCATGCCAAAATGGCTGATTGAGTAAGACTTTGGGCCATCCTTTGACTACAAAGATTAACAGTTGCTACTTCAGACAGATCCCATTTCAGATCAATGTCACATTCCAGCAATTTAACTACCAGAGGAGCACTGCATACACAGACCTTACTGTCATTTCAGCCCTGTGGCTCTCTCCTCTTCCTATGGCATGACTGGTCACAAATGTCTTGTAATAAATTTTTCTCAAGTGGTCTCTATGTAAGCATGATTAATATTTGTTAAATAATAGCAAGACTTGCTTTGAAGACTTTCTTCTCAAAAAAAAATTTAGTCATTTAAGCAAACTTCTTTTTGATTCCCCTAGAATATACAAGCAGAGATAGATAGCCATAAAAGCAATTTGTGTTTTAAGAAGTTATATTTTTGTACAATATTGCAGTACCTACTTTATTTTTAATCATTATAGTATAATTTTAATTATGTTTCTTTAAACTAATTTTCCATTCATATAAAAAGACTAAGCCATGCAGCAATTAATATGAGATTAATTATTTTATGAAAGCCCTAAAGTTATTAAATGATATTCCATTAAAATATTGATACAAAATCTTAAATACACTGTTTGGATTTTCCCCTGGTTTATGTTAGGAAGGCATACATGATATATAAGGTTGCAAAAATTACGTGTTTATTTGGGATTTACTTACATCCTTTGCCTTAACTTTGATTTTTGTGTTAGTTTTAGAAAGTGCATAATGCACTGTTAGTTTAAGCTCTGATTTATCATGTGTAAGGATACATGCAAAACCATAACAAACAATTCAGATACTTTTGCATCTATTTAGTCCTTCATACTTAAGCTCATATTGAAAATTAGATACTCAAGCATTTTCTTAAATGATAAAACAGTCAAATCTATTGCATGTCAGTTTAATCATAGTATTATTTTTGGGGAAAAATCAAATCTATTAAGGGAAAACAAATACAGTCCATTGGATGGTTGGAGCAGGAATTCTCTGTGTACCCTCATTTCTGCTGCTGTTTCAGGAGCATCCATGGACAGTTCATGATTATTCTGGACTCTACCCTCACTGACTGAATCCACACGAAGTAACTGATACCCTGGCCTTGCAGTACCTAAATTGATGAAGATCTCTTTCCAGCAGTGCAGACATTCAGCTAACTGCTGATTAGGTTAAAATAGTTTATCAGAAGTTCTTATTTAGTATCATAATCTTTCAGTGCTTATATAGTGTCCTGAACTTACACAGGCAGAAAAACCATTAAAGCCTTGTTGACAGAATCTATGTTGCTGTAGTTTTGCAAACCTCTTCCCCTCTTTACTGTGCCAGTTACAGTCATTACAAAGCAGAATCTTTGAGGTTAAAAAGGGATCTAGGCCCTGATTTTCATCTTTATATATTCTAAATAAGTCTTAGTACTCACTGCTAAAGTAAAGCACTTTTTAAAATCAAACCACAATGTAAAGACAAAGCAGAATGGGAAAACTATTTTTATAATCATACTGTTAATGTACCATAAAAGTGGGGTGGGGGGAAGGGAAATTCATACTATGAGAAAGGAATATTGAAATTGCAAGTCAAGCTCTCTAAAAGTAGAACTTATTTTTAAAACTGTGCATGCAATATGTGTGAACTAGGAGTAAAAACTCAAATCCTCATAATTCTATAAAACCAAATAGTCCAGTGTCTCATTAGAAGTATGACTGATTTATTGTCCACTGGGATATTGCATGACTTCTGTTATCTTTTATCAGTGGTATGAACATAAGTTTCAACTTAGATTTTCTGAATATTGCAGATGATTAACTCTTTCAGAGTTAACTCTTGCAGATTAACTCTTTCAAGTAAGTATTGCCAAAATTGCAAATGTTAAACTTTGACTTGATTTTGAGGTTCATTTCAATGATGCACAAGGAGTAGTTAAACACTGGCACACGTTGCCCCGAGAGGCTGTGTAATCTCCATCCTTGGAGATTTTCAACACTTTTCTGGACAAGGCCCTGAGAACCTGAAGAAGCAAAGGAAATCTAAAAACAGACAGGGAAATTTGAATTGGTAGTCTACATATAGGAACTGTGAATAACCATTATCAAGTCTGGTGAGGAAAAAGAGGATGATATCAGGTTAGAAGTTCAGTGAAACTAATGCAAAAAGCAGAAGATCTGAAAGATCAGTTCCACATAAAGTAATCTCACAAGTAAAATAACCAAGATCAACATGCACTTAGCTGCTTATAGATCTTAATCACGAGCACGTTTTAGAGGTACAAAACACAATCCTTCTCAAAAAGAATACAGGGAAAAAGAAAGATTTTTCCAGAGTAGAATAATTTTGATTTTCCCAATAATCCTAGTATGGTAACCTCCAGTGGTGCTGGGAGACTGATTTTACGGTTCAGAATCTTTTGAGGAATTCCCATAATCTCTGACAATATTTTACAAAAGCCTATGTAGAATTTTAAGATTCAGATGTTGTTGCTGGTGTTGATGCACCTTTTACTGCCACAACAGTCTGAATATAGGGTTACCCTCTTTTTTTTTTGTCTCTGTGTGTCAATGAATATTTAATCCTTTGTTTAAAGCAGAAAAGCATGAGGGAAGACCCTGAAATGTCTTTCAGGATAGTGCATCCTATAGTCTGGCACATCTGTGGAGCCTGGATTCTCATCTCTGACAAAAATGAAGCTGTGTAATTTGATAAAGCGTATCTTCTAGCTCTCACTAGACCATTTTCTATTAAATGTCTCTCTGCCATCCTGTTGTTTAGTGAGATGAATGACCTTGCTTATTGGCATATTTGATTTCTAGGAATCTCTAGCAAAATATTTTCCTAAGGACTCTGTGACCACCTTGTGATCCAGAGCCTGACTCAGTAAAATCTCGGACACAGCACAGGACTTAGTGTTGTTCTACTGGTACATCCACTCCAGCCTGTAGAATGGTAGCTTGCCTGGCCCTTCCTGCCAAGTGCTCCTGGTGTCACAGGTGCAAAGTGTAACAAGGTGATGAATTTGTGCAGATGAAGTGCTGGTTCTCCTCTCAAACCCTCTCTTGCACCAGCTGTAGCCATGTACTTTAAATGTTAGTTTTACCAGATTGTTTGAGGAATGAAGGACAGTATAAAATCTATCAGTTGACAGATTATCCACTCCCTTCTGGGCACTGTTTTTTGTTTAATATCTGGTTTTCCTAAACAGAGTGAACTTAAAGTCTACTCAAAACCAGAAACTTCAACCATGAAGAGAATCAAAAGCATCCAACACAAATGCATATATTATAACTCCACCAGCTCCACAAAGCTGAAACAGAAATGAAAACTATGAGATGGATTTTGATATCCAGAAAAATATCCCAATGCACAGGAAATTGTACCTATTTCTGTTTTATATCTCACTGACAAGCCAGTTCTGGGAACAAGAACATAACAGCCTTTCAGAGTTACAGATACATATTCAGACTTCTTCAATAACTCTTTCTAATTTAAGCACACATCATCATGTTGTAACACTGCAGCACAGTTGTGTAACATCTTTTCCCATATTCACACTAAGTTTGCTTTCATTTCTAATGTGTTGCACATTGGCATAGCTAGACTTTCGGTAGTTTATTTACATAAACTGTTTTACTTCCCAGTTTGCTGGTGGAATTTTTCTTCTGCTAGTAAAAGAAAATATAGCATGTCAAAATTACCTATTTAGGGAACCTAAAGAAAGAATGAACAATACCAGTGATATTCCATTAAGCAGCAGTGCTACATCTTTTGTGGTGTTCCTCTAAGAGCAAGAAAGTGACATCTGTATTCCCAGGCTGCTCAGCCCAACATCATTCCCAAGAGAAATAATAGGAAAACTGGAAAGAGATTCAATTAATAAATTATTAAAAGATAGGAATATAATTAATGCTAGTCAACATAGTTCTGTGCAAAATAAGCCTTGTCAAACAAATCTACTTCTGCTCTTTGATGAGATTTTAAGTTAGGTTGCCAAAGGTAACGATGTAGGTATAATACACTTCAACTTTTGTGTGCCTTTTGACTTAGTATCACTGAATATTCTAATTAAAAATATAGCACTGCACAGTATCAATAAAGCATGTTTTAACTGGATTAAGCATTGGCTAACAAGCATGCATAAGAAAGTGATCAGAAAAGGCTTGGCATCAGAGAAAGGGGCTGTTCAGTCTTGTATTACTCAATTTTACCATCAGTGATTTTGGACTAATGAAAAATAAAATAAACTAAAAAGCATAAAATATTTAGACTAGTGTTCTCAGTCAGAGTAATACAATTCTACATATACTGGAGGAAGAAATACAGGATGCTACATAGAAGTAAACATCTCAAGCAAGGAGTCTGTAAAGAATTTGGGGTCATAACAAGCTAGCAATTCAGCAGGAGTGTCCCACTGATGCTAGAGGAAGAAAGGAAAAAATGGCATAAAGAAGGTAATGAATAGGACTCTGGCTTTACTCTGCTTTTATTTATGGCTCAGGAAAGATCAATAATGGAAGCCTAAAAATATTTCTACCCTAAATATTTTTGAAACACTGTTGAAAAATAGAAATTATGTAGAAAAGAACTATGGAAGTGATTGAAGACTGAGAAAAGGGTATTTCAATGAAAATTTAAAGAAACTCGATTATGTTCTTGTTGACAGATTGTGAAAAAAAAATGTGAAATTCAGGGGACATGCTGAATGTGAAAGCTAGCACAAAAAGCCTGTTAAGAGCAACTAGCCGCAAGTTGAAGTCATACATAGCAGAAATTGTGTGCATCAACAGTGAAGCACTCAAGAGGAAGTGCTCTAACTACTCATTTCTTCAAACAAAGGATCAATGACTTTCTGGGAGATGGAGTATTCAAATCCAAGGTATACTTTTATCAAACATATTCTTGCACTCAAAACTGAGTACTAAGATAATAACTGAATGCGATACAAAAGTTCATCTTTTTAGAGAAATTAGAATGAGGGGTCCAATAACTCTCACTGTGTTTAGATTTTATGGGGTTTTGGACCTGAGAGCTGGCTATTTTAATGTATTTTATTTGATGTAAATTCACTCTGAATTCAATAAATTCTTAAATAGCAGCAGCAAAATAATGTGCTTAAAAATTATCATAGTGTACTGGACAGAACTCAGCAGACTTCTCTGAAGTTTGCCATTTATGCTGGATATTAATTTGTTTCAGTGCTTTTAATAGCTTTTGAAGAAAAATTTTTCACCCTGATAGGACTACATCATTTATCATCAATCCTGAACACAACACCTCTCTGCAAGTGAGTGATGGGACTTCATGTTCTTTTCAGCCACTGTACGAGAAAATAAGCATTTAATTATCCACTCTTAATTATTAAAATGCTCTGTAAGTACCCAGAAATTTTAATTCCATTTTAAGATAAGAAACACAGACACAACACAGTCTATTTTTGCTTTGTATCTGAGGACTTTCAAATGTATTTTAAGGGTTAGGGGAAAAAAGCATTTTTTGTTATGAAATAATCCTTTTTAACATCTATTACAAATGAATATCTGTTTTTTCTTTCTCCTGCTCTCTTTATTAAACTTCTTGAGGAAAGACTATTTGTAAAATTATTTCATAATAAAATGAAAATTCAATTTAACTTAGGAATTACACACTTCTGTTCTATCCTAAAGACTATCACCAAATACTGTAGCTGTTCACTTTAATGTTTAGTTTATGAAAGCATGTGTGATTATGCCAATTAATTACTTAAACTAAACACAGTAATTAATTTTTAAATGAGAATATTTTTCCTATAGGAACTTTGATCTGACTAAATGAGACCTTCCATTAATATGTATGAAGAAAGAATACAAAAACATCTAGTCTGGAAACTTACAGCTGTGTTTAGTTGATGCCTTACAGTAGCTTTCAAGTTAAGAAAAAATTCTCATGTGACTCTAATGCACTATTTTTCATCTTATTTAACCTTTGACATCATATCATCAGGAACTTGTGAATATTCTTTCAAGGGTGAAGGGACTGAAGAAGAAACATTTAAAACTTCATTGACAAATACCATGTCTTCAACAATGACTACTTATTGTGTATTTTGGTATCTCAATGTCTAAAAATAGCTGATAAATGTGGGGTAGGGTGGGAGTGTATAATTGGAAATTCTCCATCACACTTCCAAGTATTATGAAAAGCAAGAGGAGTGTGGGAGCAAAACAACTGCAAAACAGACTTTTCAGAAATCAGTGCTGGATAAGAAAACTTTCTTTGCACAGCATAGGTAGCAGAACAGTGTTTCTCTCAGGAGGAGAAAGGCAGCAGAGCTCTCAGGGCTGTGGCTAATAGAAGCTAGATCTTACAGCTAACCATTTCCTGACAAATCCCTGTGCAGCCACTGGGATTTTGATAACATTTCCCCATTGTGGTATTCTCTGGCACTCACTGAACATTGATGGAGCTCAGTCCTTTCAGGTATTCTTCTGTGCTAACCTCCTTGTGCAAGCAGAAATGAGTTGGGGGACGCCAACTACCTGCACTGAGCAACTACAGAGACATTATCAAAGAGAGTACTTCCATTTGCACCCGTGTACCTGAGACACTCTTGGCTTCTTAATTGAACTCCTGCAGTTAAGATACACACAGCTCTGATGGCTCCTTATCCATCACCAGCTTGACTTCTGAAGAAAGGATCCCTAAGGTCTTAAGGCCAGCTTGTCATGTTTTAAAATAACAATGAGTCTCGATGACTTTGTGGTCTTCACTGGTAGAAAAGAATCAAGTTTTTAACATTGCACTATAAAAACATCTTATAAAGTTAAGCAAAGCAAACTACAGGAAGTATTTTTACAAAACTATCCCTTTGATTTAACTTGGGATTTAAGCTGGAAATCTAAACTGCGAATAAAACCAACCACTACAGGTAATAGGCCACACAAGCATAACAATGGTTCACAATCAAATTAAGAAACCCCAGCTAATATCCTTACTTTGACTCTGCACCGTGACCCTGTCCATGCTCTCACTGATTCATGAAATCTGTGAATATAAGAAATCTTTACTGTTCCAGTTCCTCTTTACTGTTGGTGTTATTACAGGATAGTGAATATGACTATTGCATTTCAAGAATGTAAAGAAACTTTTGTATGGCTAGCTACATTTAAAGAGCTATGTCCTGATACCTTTATTTAACTACTTGGCTCTGTCTCCAGAAGTTATTCAAATTAGGTCAGCTACTACCTTGCTTTTAAATGGAGAAGAGCATACCACAAACAGATTCAAGGAAAATTAGTTTTGAATATAGGAAGCACAATCATCTGCTTTTGAATTAAAAATGTTAGTGTCAGTGAATTTCTATCAGTGTGGGTTGTTCAGTCCTTGCAGGAGGAACAAAATAGCAACATTGAAAGTTCCATATTTGTCAACTCCAATGACTAGCACCTACCCATAGAAATTACAGTTATAGCAGCATGGGAAATCTGTAGCCAGAATGATGTATTTTATTCAGCAGTTCCAGATTTTCTGGTAAGTGTCATACATCTAAAAGAAATCTACTCCAAAATATAGGATTCATGTAACAGAGGCTAATAGACAATTAGGAAAAATATCTCGGACACAAAAGCTTATCTTTTAATTTCAAAATTTTTTGCCATTTAACTTTCAATGAAAGCACTTAGAGAAGACAAAATATGACTGTATTATGAACACCCATATAGTCTATTTTGTTATCCATCTGTGAAGTTTGTAGTATAGGTTTGACATTGGAGAAACCCATTGGTTATGTAACAATAATTTCAAAATACTTTGGATTTTCTTTGAGTTCTAATTTTTTTCGTGTGGCAACTATACATTTTTTTTTTTCAATTTTGACTCATTTTAAATATTAGGAGAACTCAGAAAGGAATCAACCTAAAAAAGTATGAAGAGGGATCATGAAGAAACATCACTGAGGGAAAAATGGCAAAACCATTTTGTCATTGTTTGCTGTATACTTTCTCTGGCTCCCCAGGTGAGCAGACACTGTATCTTTTGAGATTAAGTGATGGCAGTAATATCCCTCTTGTTCAAGTACATCCAGAAAAACAGTACTTGAAGCTAGATCTAAAAGGTGTATTTTCCTGCTACATATATATGGACATCAATTATGATGTGGCAGAAAAGTACTGATGAGTGGGAACCCATACTTTCACATTTGAGTATGTATCTGAGGGAGGGCTATGTCTTTTTGTCCTTACTTCCTCGTTCCTTTGGACTCCATTGTTTTGGCAGAGCGAGCTGAAGAATATTTCCAAGCCTGAACACAGTAAACCTACCTCTGATGTGCTAGCCTTCCACAAAAATAAAGTTTAATAAGTTTCGTGATTTTGGATAAATTCACTGTGTTCGCCTGTTTCTAATGTGCAAGATTCATGAATCTATGCCAAAGGAACTGCGTCAACATCCTCAACAGAAAACAAGCCTGTTTGATGGAAAAGCATGGTCAGTTTGTTAAAAGTGGTAACAATTTCACCACCAGATGACAGCACTGCTTGTTACTACCCCATTTTTGTATGTCTCAGTCCTCCCTCATTTTGAAAACAAACTGTAAAGAAATATGCACCCCCCGGTCTATGCAGTGTAAGAACAGAGGAAATAAAACCAGTGCCATAAGGTGATTTGGTGAGATGGTCACATCAGGGAAGCTAATCTGTCAGACAAGATATTTTAAGCCTGTGAAGGGTTATAGCTTCTGTAAAGGCACAGACAAAACCAGCTTTCTCAGAACTGAGCAATGTGCTTTCTATTCCTATTTCCTCAGTCTCAGAATGATAAAGAGGGCAAGGGGGGAAGCTTTCAAAGTAGGCATCTTAGGTTCAGCTTCACAACACGATTTTTGTGAAGTCAAGGCAGCAACAGCATTTTGAGCCAGCTTAGGATCTGGCCACAGAGTGTGCTTTCATACAAAGCGAGCAGATTGGGTTAGCTGACAGCAGTAGGTGATGTTTCCGTCAAAAACAGGAATGGCACTTCAAGGACGGCTATATGAGAAAAAAGTAAAAAAAGTAAAAATTCATATCAGCTGGTAAAAGCATTTTTTAAAAATATACCTGGCCTATTTTGTGTCCAAATATGGTTTCTGGCTCTAAGTAGCAATGAGTTTGAGCGTGTTCGTGCCCCAAGGATGCTGCTGACATGCTGTTCATGGGGTTAATAAATATTACCTTCGTTACCTGAACATCAGCCAGAAATCTGTGTACTCTTCTGGAACTGCACTTCCACCTATGGATTGAGAGCAGTTGCAGTGATTTACAATGCATTAAGCATGTGGCCCTTGAAATATTTTAATAACTTCAAAGAATTTGTGCTTGTCACTACTCTTAAAAATAAGAGTTAAATAAAGAGCCTAGCTGTAAGTTAAAATTATTACCAGAAATTATCATGAATATAAATGTTCACTTAAAGCTTTGTAATTGATTTTGAGAAATATTTTCTGAATTATATTTTTGTATGTTTGAGTCAAAAAACATGCATTTCAGACTAAAACTGATGAGAATCTGATGAAGACAAGGCAAGCAAAAAATTTATTCAGGGAGCACTTACAGCATGCAAAGCTCCAAATGCTTAAGTTTTGCTGTACTCTGCAGTTGACAGGAAAGCTCACAAAAATAGCATAATTGGTACTTTCAGTAGTGAACTGAGAAAGCAGACTTGCCTTTTGATGTGTATTTAAACTAATCTTAGTTCACAATATGTTCCATTCAGCACTAACTCAATTAGTAAAAAAAAAAAAAAAAGATAAAATGTTAATACCATTTCTAATATGCAACAGGCCAAAATTCAGCCTTTACATTCTGAAATCAGCCTTTAAAAAAAACCTTAGAACCACAACTGCTGTAAAAACACCATAAATAGAATCAAAAGTCAGCCTAGCACAAGAACATGTGCTTCAGTGTTGGAGTTGTACTTTACAGCATTTCCATCTCAATTTATATACAGCAAACCTTTTCGCACTCAATAGACACTATAGAATAGGAGTTGGAGGAGAGATATTAGGCTAAGCTCAAACTACTTAACAGTTTCCAAGTAATAGCCACTAAATATAAACGCTAATTAACAAAAGATGATTGATTTTACTGGGATTAATCAAGAGAAACTCCCACTTAGTTTAAATGAGAGTTCTGTGTGAATATGGAATTAAAGCTTACTACTGGTAAGCCATTATTAAGAGCATTATTTATAAGCTGCATTGTATAGAACAAGTCTTTCAAATTAAATGATCCTAATGTGGAAAGGAATGTACAACTCAAAAAGAAGTTGTCAGAGTTGCCAAGAAAAAATATTGTGATATCTATGTATACATGTGAATTTTTAGTTGAAAGAAAGAATATTTAATAACAATAGCTATTTTAAAGAGTCCTTAGTATTTTGCCACAGAATTTTCAGCAGGCAAACATCACAGTGTTTGCACTGCAACAAAATGGTGAGCTGTAATATTAATGCTAAGATTTAGTAAGTGAGTTTATTAACAAATTTATTTAATTAACAAGTGAGTTAATTAGCATTTTGCTGCATAATCAGTAGGCCATGTTACAGAGAGAAGGCAAATGCTAGTCTCTGTGGTCTGGTTTAAGAAGCTGGCAGATAAAACTGTGATTCCATCACACATGGAAAATAAAGTATTAATCAATTAGCCTGATTTTCATCAGGAACCTAGAAGTACAGAAATATTGATTGGCCAGCATCATCACCTACCTGCAGTGCCTGGGCTTCTATCAATTCTATCACCTCTACACAACAGCATCACCCCAGAGCCTGGGTACCCAAACACAGAACAGCAAACAAGAAAGGACTAGTACAAATCTGGCCATGAATAATGTATGTCTGTGTCAGTTTGAGGGGAAGAAAGGAGAAATCGTTCATAAGGGCATTTCCTTAACTCTGGCTAGAATTTTAGTTAAAGAAGAAGAAATTATACAGAACTTTTAAGGAAATAAACTTTCTACCTGTGTCTTAAATGCAGTATTAACTGAAGAATATGTACTAGAAGAAATCAATAGCAGAAGAACAGTATGGCCGTGTTAGCAGTTTCCTTCAATCTTTTTTGTCATTCTGTCATCACTGTTGCCATTCAAAACCCACAAAGCCTAAATGCTTTGTGACACAGACCTCTTCCTATTGTAGTCTTTTGTTATTATTTTAATCTGGAATGAGATAATTATCTTCAACATCAAACTCTAGAGTTATTGTCAACCCAGTTCACAATTACAGTTTATTCAGCACTGTCTCAAAGTAGTTTAACAACACAATTCACTGAGATTTAGTCAGGCTCATTTTCTTTAGCTGGATGTAGAGCATATACCTAAGACAGTTAAATGTTGGTAATACTCCTATTTTACTCACTCAAGTCTAGATTTTATCCTTACATTAGTGGCCCTCAGGACCATCCCACTGAATTAACAGATGGATAAGTGCTTGTCAGAGAGAGGAAAGCTTTCTTACAGAAAACTAATGCCAAGTGCAGCATACATGGCTTCAGACTATAGCTGTGCTGGTCTCTGAGATTTTATTTCCTTTTTACTCCTTCTTTGACCACGCATGCATGAGTGCACAGCCCCAAGTTAGTCAGGATGATCTCTTTATTAGGCAGGAGTATCCTTCTCTAAAGATTACAAAATCCCACTACTTGAAGTGTAAAATTGCTGCTGCCCCTCCTCACAGCAGAAGAATTTAGCTGGTCACATTAATCCATGAGTATCCAGCCCAGCTAATTCAACTTACATTTTCAATTCTTGAAGCAAGATTTTCATTTTTTAGACTACTAAAGTTTCATATTCGCTTCTAAAAATACATTTTAAATTATTGTATATTTCCTGTCTTCAAAAACATTTATAGTGCAGTTCAGTGGAAACTTATATTTAACAAGGTAAAGGAAAAGGTCCTTTTCAGTTATGTCATCAAACCCCTTTTCCCCTGTAAGATCACTGTAAACTTTGAATGGGAAACTAGACATAATAGCATCAACAAAGAATACCCAAGTCACCTGATATTTGCAGATGGCATTATCCTCCTATTTACTGGAAGGCTTTGAGGCAATGTTCATGGTAGCTGGAAGAGGAGGATATGCTGACTCAGGATGAGTAGCCACAAAACAAGAACTGGGTTTGATACAATTGCGAAAGAGGAGACACTGTGACAAATGGAAAATGGAAAATTTAGACCCTATAGATAAAGCTGATAACGTCAACAGAAAAGAAAACAGGCCTTGATGAAAAGCTATCAGAATACAAAACAATAGAAAAAACATTAAGATCACTTTCTACTTAGAAGGCATTTTGGGTCTCCCTCTATTCCTAACCATATTACTTGAGGACAAAAATAAAGCCCTTGAAAAGAAAATAAGTGGAATACAACTAATGTCCTGGCTACAGCTGAGATAATTTTCTTCTCAGTAGCTGACACAGTGCTGTGTTTTGAATTAGGTATGATAATACTATTGATAATACACAGATGTTTTAGTTGTTGCTAAGTAGTAGTTACTCTCTGTCAGGGCCTTTTCAGCCAGTGAGGAGCTGGGAGGGAGTATGGCCAGGAAAGCTGACATAAAATGGCCAAAAGAATATTCCACATCACAAAACATCATGCCTAGTATATAAACTGGGGAGATTTACCTGCAGGGGAGAGCCAGTTGTGGCTCAGGGACAGCATCATTCAGCAGGTAGTGAGCAACTCTATTGTGCGTAACTTGTCTTGGGTTTTATCTCCTGCTCTTCCTCTCTTTGTATTGCAACTATTAGAAGTAGTATTAGTATTGTTGTTCTTGTTATGGATATTATCTTTTATTTGCTTCAATTATTAAACTTCCTTTATGTCAACTGATGAGTTGTATTTTCTTTTCTTTCCTCTCTGAGTTTCCTCCCCATCACTGGGTGGCGGGGGAAGGGGAAGTGAGCAAGCAGCTGGTGTGGCATTTGGTTGCCTGCTGGGGTTAAACCACAGCAACTGTAAAGGAAAAGAAAGATTAGTCTGTCATCATAATGAAAACTAAACAGCCTTAACAGAATAAAAGGAAAACTGGAGAAGAGAAGACTTCTGTGTATTCGTACAGAACAAAGGGTGCTGATGTTAGACATGAAGCTCAAGACACCACAGGAGTATACCAGCCAGAAAGTTCTTTGCCAGCATGAGCTGGGAATCATACAAAAGACTACCAGCAAAGCAAGAAACAGGCATACTCTCAGCAGGGGTTTTGATCATCTTATGAATCCAAACAATTTGTGGTTGTTTGTTGCTGAGATTTTTTTCAAGGTGGTAAATTTCGGACAGACAGAGGATGGGCTGGCAAATAATTTAAAGCTTTTATTGCTTCATTAAAGCAAATTTCAGCCTATCTTACAAACAAGAAGATACTATCAGAAGCATGGTTTCACTGTTAAGAGGATGCACACAGAAATGTATTTGAAACAGATTTTATGTCAAAATGTGAAAGGTGTATGTCCACTGTGTAAAAACTACTGTGGACTGGAGGAGAATAATGTCGCACGGAAAAGAAGTTCTGGGCAGCAACTAATTTTTTTACTAACTATACTTCAAATACTGAGCAGTAAAGGACCTGAGATAATCTTTTTTTTGGCTGAGGACTCATTAAGAGTCACAGAAAATTCCAGTTAACATTTTAAATCTTGATTCCAGTTTACAGATCTCAGTTTCAGTGTATGGGATATCCAGTAGTCCTAGGATTTAGACTTTGATAAAGAAAAGTATGTGTTAGAAGAAAGGTGAACATGGATATTAATTTCCTAAACCTACTTTTAAAGTCCACCATTTGGGAGGTCTGATATAAGGCACTCTGGGATTCCCTTGATGTGACAGATAAAGTCTGCACAGAAGCAAGACAAGTTAAAATGATTCATGGTGCCCGTGGCTGCTGTACGGTAAAATTCTTAGTCATTTTACTGTAGGCTTCAGATCTGTCTCTGAAGATAATGTGTGGAGAGTAAGCAAAGGAGAAAGGCTGGTAGGAAGAAAACTGCAGCAAGAAGTGTCCTGCATAGCCACAGCAAATAGAAGTCAACATATAATCCTTCACATACAGAGATTGTTTACAGCCTGATCAATGACACAAATTACAGATTCTGAACAGTAAAATCAATCAGTATTAAAATAGAGTATATAGAGTATTGCAGATGCGAAATGGGAGGGTGGAGAGAGGTTAGGGGATCTCTACTAGTGATCAACAAATGTTGAAGTCCTTGGGTGACGTCTGCTTCCTCCTGTGTCTGAACTCAATAGTTTTAGCAACACAGACAACACAAAAGGTGGATACAAATGCAGTAAGTGATTTGTAGAGGCATGAGAAATAAATTCATTTATGAATATTAATTCTCAGTTATTCCTTCATTTTTCTGTTCCTCTAGAACTTTTGATAATTGCATCATTTTTTATTCCCCAGATAAATAGGAGGGGTTTTTTTACCTATTTACTTCCAATTCCCAAATTTTCCTGTTAAGTAGCAGCTTTCTTTATTTTCATCCATCTCATTGGAGGTAGGATAGTCAAAGTATTTACTTCAGTTTTATCATTGCTTATAGGTACAAGGTCCTTATCCTTGTTAATACCTTTCTAGGCCCTGATCCTGCAACTGCCTAGAGTTTTCCATTGTATCCTGTGAAGGGCTTTCACTGATTTCAGGGAAAATAGCCAGACAGACAATTGCTTGTAGGACTGGAGCTTTAATCAGTAATTGTCCAGAGCATCCTGCATTAGTGAGCGGTGGAAAAAGTCTTTAAGAAGTGTAACATGCTTCAGTTGTGTGAAAAAGAAGTAATATTCTGTCCCTATTTACATTGCTGAGAATTGTTCATGAAACTTTGAATAGCAAAACAATATGCATGTCTTGGAAGATGTAAGACACCTAACTGGCATTTCTTGGCTTAAGTTAACATTTTTTAATCACCAGACCATGATGTGGCTCCACTACACTAGGTTCTTCTTGAATGCAGCAAAACAGTCATGCCATTCACAGGAAAATCACTCTTTCCACAATACTTGTCAGTAATTTAAATTACAGTGGATTGGCACTCAAGAGTTCTGTGTATTCCCTGTCCGTGATACATTTTCCCTATACAGCCTTGAGCAAGACTTTGAATCTATTTTCCTTGATAAATTTGAATAACAGTATCTATTTATCAGTATTAGTGTGTCTTTTTCATCTTGGAAAATTCTGAGGATAACAATTATTTCAGTCCCCTTGGAACAATGTCACCACCTCTTCACTGACATCTTGAATTTAAGCATTTCTTCTTCTTCTACTATTGCTACTACTACCACCTCCACCAATAATAATATTAATACCTTATGTATTTGTAGGGGGGGAAAAAAAATCCACAGATCAAGCAACTTTATTTTTCAAAATACAATGTACGACTTTGAGACTAAATGTAAAAATTCTGTTTTTTCTCTTGCATAATTACCTACAAATCCCTGTTAAGAAATTGATAGTTTATAGACAAGAATAGACAGGCAAAAATACTTTCCTGCCGTTGTAAGATTTATTCTTCCAGTTTATTAGAAAATTAATTGTTATGTCACAAGAAAATTCATGGCAACCAAGAATATTTTTTCTTTTTTATCTAATGAAACATTATCGTACTCTCTCTAAAATATTTACAATATTGTCATCTATAAGGGCTTCAAAAGAGTATATAAAACTATAGATATAGCCTCTCATTTTGTCCTTTTATTGATAGAACTTGATGTTTCTATCCTTAACTAGAAATGTCTTGTCTGCTCACGTTTATGCAAAACAGATTTTTTGGAAGAGAAGAAAAAAAGAAGTACTGTAACATCAGAAGGAAACATCAAAGGACTAGTGGCAACATCTTAAGGCTTTTATCAAAGTAGTGAGGGAATGCATTAAAGCAACAATATATGTAGCGTACAAATGATAGGTCCATCAAATTCAACAGTATGTCTGATGAATATAGAGGACACATTGTTACATGCATTCTTTGTTTTAAAAGAAAGAGTTATCAGTGGTTTTGCTTTCAAAACTATGAGAGAAAAAAAATATTTATACATGGGTCTTTAGGTTGTGTTATTTAATGTAGCTGCAGTGGAGCCACAGGCAGCCAAGCCCATTTACACCTGATGACAAGTTACAGTTTCTATATTTTTCGAAATCTGTGTCTTCAACACACACACAAAATGTTTGGGCTTTTTAATCCCTTTCACTTTTGTATCTGTATGAGAGCTGTGTAAGAAACTACTGGGACATGGTCTATTGAATAAGGTGTGTAGATAGTTCTAGTAGCTGCTAGAACTATAGTACCTACTATACTGCTTGTATAGAACAAAGCTGTTATGAAATGGTGGAGCATGTCCACAAAATGCCTTTCTGTCTATTGTTTCCCAAAAAATGTTTCAAGAGTCTCTAATTTGGCTTCACTTATTTGGGAAATATTGTTCTTTTATTCCTCCTTTACCCTAAAACTTAAATTTAAAAGCTTTGTTTGTATAAGCAGCACCACCATGTGATGAATTCCACAACTAAATTACAGCCTCACCTTGACCGCTAACCTCTGTGCAGAGCACAGCTACCTGTTGTTTTCAAATGCATGTGTTTTGCAGTCTACTGTAGGAAAAATTATGTTATGAATCTACCCCAGGAAGACATGACTCTGCTCCCAATCCTTGCAGTTGTAGTCACCTTCAAGTCCCAGATAAGCCCAGCACCCACCACAGCTTTTGGTCCCAGTAAGTCCATCAAATACTCCTAATATTTCACTAATGCTGCCATTACTATGCAAAAACTATGCATTGATGGATAATAAACATTCACAAGTTTTGCAACTAAAATACTAAGGAACTAAGGGTTCCAACACAGCTATTTCAGATACTGTTAAGATTATAGCCTATGTGCGTGTGTGTGCATATACACACATACATACATATATAGCTATATATATCTGTGTATGAATATATGCATTTTAAAAGCCTAATCTTAGTTACAGTGTCCAGAATTTAGGAGTAAGATTGCCCTTCAAAGCAGCAATAGCAGCAAGACAACATACAGGGGGTCATGAGTAAAAATAATTTCCTAAATAAGACACTTGTCCATGTAGTTTACATCCATGTAAAAAAATGTTGTAGATCTACTTCTGGCAGATTATTCCTGCTGGGTCACCATTACTGCAGGTATGTTTTCTAGGCTCCATGAACCTCAGTCAAGAAGAACCAGGAACAGCTAACAAATGTTCAGCATCCCTAAACTCCCTCTGCATGTCTGCTTGACCTCCCGCTGATGCGCCATGGGTGTGTTGCTCTGGGTACGGTGCTGGAGGGATGCTAAGCAGTTCATTTCTATTGATTTGCAGGTCTTACAACATATTTTCTGGTTCTGTAGGTTGAAAGTTCACAGGCAGATACTAGTCCGTGTGGAGGTGAAAAGCTGTGGGTTAAAATTAGTATAAGGGCTTCGAAATCACAAACCTCAACTGCTGGAGTTTTACTGCAAATTACAGAATTAAAAAACAATCTGATGATTCATCTTCACTATGTCATTTTTTATTTCCTTTTAATAAGGGCACTCTCTTTTTCATTTTAGGATGTGACGGGGTATATTTGAGGCTGGTAGCAGTGCCTGTATAGCCAGATACCAGAAGGCTTTTCTAGGGTAAGAGCCTAAAATTCAGGAATTAGTTATTATTCTTGAAAGCATAACTGAAATTCATGGGAAAATCAGGATATT
This sequence comes from Catharus ustulatus, assembly GCF_009819885.2. NCBI lineage: Eukaryota > Metazoa > Chordata > Aves > Passeriformes > Turdidae > Catharus > Catharus ustulatus. The sequence goes on from NC_046224.1 coordinate 33,136,495, forward strand.
TCCTTGTATGCATCAGATATCCATGTTGTGATGAATGCTCACAACAGCAGGGATTTATGTACCTTCCTTTCTCATACTTCTTCTTGGAGGTCAATAAAGGATGATTTTTTTGTTCGTCAATAACTCATCAGAAGTTCTCTACCCATTTATACTAGTTCAAAATACTAGCAGACAAAATCTGTCCATTAGATCTTATTATTATTTATGTATTGCATTATAGCAGCACAAAGCTGTAGTGGAGCACATGAAATGTGGTTCCAACCCATCACACCACTTGTACCTACTTTCAGGCAACTTGGTACCTGTGACCTCCTTGATTCATACTGCAGAACTCCTCAGTTGCCATGTTATTCCTAAAATCCTGTGATATGTCAGAAACCCTTCACACTATACATTTTGCAAACTTGGAAGAGAATTTCAGGCTCTGTCCCACGTTTCAGGTTGCTCAGGAGGCATAATCAGCCTATAGTTGTAACCACCATGTGGTGGTAATACAATCTGCCAGACTAATATTGTCCATTTATGGGATAGTTTCGATTCAAAAGTTTATGTTAAGTGTTACACTCCCACAACAAGTATATCAACAAGTTTGCAGTTTCTAAATATATCTAAGAGATATGATAAACATATAAAGAACACAAGAAATCCTACTTAATTGTGGCTTCCTCTCTTCTAGAAGAAACAGTGGATAAGCTGTCTCTGGCAGACCTACTTTCCCTGCAAAGAGTAATTTTCATTTTCAGATGAGGGAATTCTGAATTTGCATACATAAATGGATGTAGTTGTCTTACAGCTGACCAGGCAGTGCCTAACTTGAAGACATCTGCTATGCCTTTCCCTCACCATCCTCCCTTCCTCTGAGCGCAAAGACAGACTGACATTAACAGCATTCAAATATTTCATTTACATTTTTTATTCTAACTGAAAATTAGTAGTGGTAAAATTGGAAGTTCTAAATAAGAGTTCTCTGAACTCATTTTACTTTAATGTTCCATAACATTCAGTTATGAATATTCCTCACATGCACAAATTCTTTATATCTGTAGGCATATTAAGTGAAGCCCAAAAAACTTGAATAACGATATTTATATTTTTAATTTCCTTGATGCTTTCCTTGATGTTTGACAAAAATGATCAAAACAACAATGGTGCACACAGACTTTCAGTAGCTGCTAAATATGTATATATTTGAAGCTATCTTGTTAAATTTTATTTAATAAATTTGTTGGCATTTTACAGACATGAAATCATGACTGTCCTCACTGACACACAGTGTTTTTTTGGCAGTTTCTGGCACAGTTTGCTAACATAAAAATGTAACACAGTTTAAAATAAAATCTAATTGAAACGGTATAAATTCAGAAATAGAAATGTGGAGAAAAATAATGGACCAATGGAATTAACTTGAAAGATCTTTAAACATAAAGTCCTTTGAAAAAAAATTATAGAAAAATGTTTGTGCATTAAAAATAGCTTAAATAATATTCAAACAAACAGAAAATAAATTGTTTCAATTATTTTCTGACATAAGTAATTATGGTAATTCCAAAAATTGAATTTACAAGAGTCAAGTTTTATCAATTTGTATGAAGAAGTTACATTATTAAATATAGCAGGAAATCTACAGTTTGACTTTAACCCTGTAGAAAGGCTTTTTATCATTTAAATATGATCTGAAGGCGGGGGAGGTTCTCCTGCATGCTTCTGCGTTCTATTTCATCTTTAATTTAACCCTTTGAGCATTTTGCAGCATGAACAGCATTCATGTGCATCAAAGAAAAAGATAATTTGGATTAATTAATTTTGGTTTAACAAGTAGGAGTATTTTAATGTGCTATGATTTTAGTAACTGCAAAAATAAGATAAATTCTTGTTGATGTTTACAACTGGTTGGACATCTGTTTTCAAAGACTTCAGTATAAAGCAAGAGAAGCTGCATTCCTGATCAAACATCTGTAGGCACTAAGGTAACACACTTCCTTTACCTGTGGGAGCACAGGCTCTCTCCAAATTATTTACTCCTGGGAGGAGAACAAAGTACATTGGTTCTGTCTTTTCTCAGGGCTTACTTTCAGAAAGAGTAACTTTTTCCAGCTGTTGAACAGCTCCTGGGTGCCCATGAGCAGCAGCTGGATCATCCACTCCTCGGGGGGAGCAGGAAGCACCCCAGAGACATTAGACAGGCACATGGCAGAGTCAATCTCAGTTGCCTGCAATTCTCTAAAGAGAACAGGAAAACCTCACTGTGTAGCAGCTTCACCCACCTCAAGACATAACTACTTGAAGGGGGTTTTAAGCAGCCAGATACCAGCAGCAGGAATTATGGTACCCTAAAGGTTCTGCAATATTTCTGGAAACAGAACTTGAAAATTTCCCACACTGCAGTAGAAAGGTTTTGTTTTGTCATCGTTAAATATATTAATGCTGTTGAGCTGCAGATGCTTTCAAATATATGGTTCTGGAGTTATCTCATATCAGTAAAGTAAATGACCATCCTTATTTTGTATGCTGGTCACATTGTCTGAGATCATGACTTATTATAACTAATTTCATTAAATACTGAGATACAGTAGCTGAGTATCTGAACCTCTTTAATTAAAGTTTCTATGGCATCATAATTTATACAACAAAAATTTGTGCTGTCTTTACTGAAGTTCTGCCAGAAAGATAGCCTAGTGTTAGAAACTAAAACTGAACAGAGTCCATCCTTATTTTGAGTTAACAGTGGACTGTCAGAAAAAGTAGTCTGAGTCATGCCATCATTGCTCAAAGTCATTATACTTCACACTCCTATTTTTAGTAATTTTTTTAAAATAGATGTCCAGCCCAGAGACTGAAGATTTAGTAATATTGAGATGAAAAAGAAGATGGACTTCTTTTATTAGAAGATTAATTTTAGAACAGGGAGGCAACATGTACTTGATTAACAGGTTAAATTTTGTAAGTAAACGTCTGAACTACAGATGCTTTTAAAATTTATTAACATCTTTGTGTTTTATTTCATTTGCCACATCATTCCTTGTTCTCATCTATTAAGTCTGTCACCTCATTCGTGTTTCTGTCAGGTGGTGATCTGCCTGGTTTTTAAACTATTCCCATGTTATTTCTGCATTTCCTTCCTTTTTTCCCTGTGTGAAACACTTCTTGTGTTGAATATTGTCAATATGGTCTGTTGATGGCTTGTATTTACATTTGCATACTATCTATGATGCTGCTAAAACAATTGCATTTCTGCAAAAAACAGCAGAAATTATAAAACAATATTTCACGGTTCTCAGAACATATTGATTATATTTATGGAATTTGTGAGGAGAAATAGATATTATGCCGCCAACAGAAAGGAAGTTATGACAAGAAAAAGTGCAAATTGATATCAAAGGTATTTCCACATTTTTAATCCATAAAATATTTGTTAGAGATTCTGAATTTCCACTTGCAGCACTGTCATGATCAGTTCATATACTAATCAGAAAAAACAAATTTTCCTGTTTATTTGGCCATTTTCAAATCAGTACAACTGAAGGCATTTATAGTAAAATCTATTGCTCAACTGGTTCTCAGTGGAATTGTGTTTGGCTTACTGCTTCCCTTAAACAGTCTCTGAAATTAGTTGTAAAGCACACTGAACTTTTTTTTTTTTTTTTTTTGAAGGCCTGATTAGCTTGCAAAATGTCCTGCACTTCCTTTTCCAGAATAGGCTGAAAAGTCTGACAAGTCTCATCTCATGCTTTGTTCTCCCCTTCCCCATCCCAAACTTTCAGCTATTGCTTAAGACTGTGACTTCAGAGTAGTATGACAAAATCAATAATGTACACTCGATTAAAATTGATCCAAGATATATGGTGAAGAACTTAATCCTAGGACAGCAAGGGTGTATTCCCATGCAATGACTGAGGAACTGGATCCTTCTGGCAGATGAAGTGCCTATACACAGCTTGTGCAGCCATTTAGATTTAATCAATCTCTAAGTAAAGTTTTATCTGAGTTTGGTTAGATTTACTTTAATTGAACAGAATTTCAAAGTCACAATTCAGTAAACACCAAAAAAGGGGGAAATTATTTTGCACTACAATATATCACTTCATCCCCTAAAGAATTTGTTGCAGGGAGTTGAAGAGGAGGATCCCACTTATGGGAAGGCAAACAGCTGGATTGAACATCCTCTGAAGAAGCAAAGCTTTGAAACATCATGTGAAACTGAGGAAAACAACAAGTACTTCCTGCAAGACATCTAGCCTGAGACTTGAGAAGCAGTTTCCCCTATCCTAACTTGATTTTTACTGAAATAAACATCAAACCAACAGGTTTTGAGCACACCTATATAGTCTCTGCCAAGATGAAAAGTTAATAGATCCCAACAGGTATGGTTGCTTGATCACCAGATGATTTTGTGCTTCACTCTGCTGGGCTTTGCAAGTTCTCCTTTACTGAACTGTGGTGTAATTATCACTTGCAGAAAAGAGTTTGTTCAGTTCCCAACCTTGTGCTGACAACAGCCAGCAGCTCTGTGCTTTCACAACTCAGCAGAATCTGTCCCATTGGAACAAGGCCAGTGACAGGCAGATGTAACCACAATATTGACCAGCCCTGCTTACTTATAATCTAGATGGGCAACACACTGGTACAGTCCCAAGGTGCCTCCCAAGGTAAAAGAGAGACTGTGCAACAAATCCTGGTCCCCTGCTCACCTGCTCCTCACTTAATGCCTCAAGGGAGCTTCACAGCACAACCCTCCAATGCCTTTTTGCCAAAGGATCCTCACAGTGCTCCTGTAACTTTTGGTGCAGGGAAAACAACTGCTTGGGAAAGCTCCCTGTCTCATGTACTGGCAAAACAACTCTATCAAAGTGAAGCAGCTTAGAGTGGCAGATTAAATCAAAACACAACAGGACAACAAACAGCTCAAGGAAAACTTCGTCTTTTACCAATCTGGTTTAGAAACTCCTGATTTCCTCTTTCGTTTTCTTAAATACATTACATTTAAAATTATGTACGCCCTCACACCTTCATTCACCCAACACGACCAGTTACCCTGGAGAAAATACAGAACTGTGTCTCTAGTAAGCAAGTGTTACTCCTCACAGCTCCTGGTCACATTTGTCATCTCCCACTCAGCAGAGGTGTTGGACATTCCTGACATTGGGGAACAGGTAGCAGGTCAACATGGAGAAAAAATAATTGCTTCAAATATAACATTTTTACCTCTTTTTTTCATTTCGATTTTTTTTTTTTTTTTTGGTATGTTTCTTTCAAACAAATTCATGTCAGTTCCAGAATGCAAGTTTTGGATTTTCAAATAAATTAGGGAGTAGTGTCCTGATTATGTCTAAAATAGGCAGGTGAATTGCTCTGTCTAAGATCTTGCTTCTCCACAACATCAAGTGGCTCAGACCACATGTCAATCTTTTAGAATGACACAGATAAGATGAGCTAACTAGAAGCAGCTTTATTATATTATATTATTTGAGAAAAGTAACTGTGGGGTTTTTAAATTAATCTTGATTTAAAATTAGGCATCTAAATTAGTACTCAGTCCTGTCAGTTGCCACAGTAGAGCTAGAATTCTTTTACATATAGCTCTCCAAGTCAGTTGCTCTGCTCAGCATTTCAGGGAGCTTACTGACTTTGATGTGAAATTATACATTCAGGATATTATTGGTAGAGCCACAAAAGTGACTAAAGAATGCTAGTCTCCACTGATCTTATTGTAGACCATGCTCTTAAATCACTTCCAGGCTTTGAAAATTCATTTACATTTTGGACATCCAGATTTGAGAGATTTGTCCATGGCAGTGGAGGCAAAAAGATCAAGTATCATTAAATTCTTTAGATACCAAATTGTAATTATAGGCTAGGGGGACAGAGGGGCATGATTAGGGTTGGTTTTATTTAGATCAGTGGGTTTTATTTTTCTTTCCCTTGCGGATAAATTGCCTATATTTAAAGTCAAGTTTTTTATGGTGGAGAATTTAGCTGTGAATGAATATAGCTGTCTATACATCATCCATAAACATGGACTTAACATCTGTACATACAATCATTAAAGTCACTATAGCTCTAAAAATATTTAATAATTAAATATAAAATGGATCAGTGAAAGCAGAAACTGCACAATGAAAAAGTGTGCTGTCATGCGAATACTATTTGAATAGACTTGCTCTGAATTAATCAGCAAAACTTCCACTGAACTCCACAGAAGTTCTGTATAAATAAGCAGTAAAAATCATGTACTCTTTTCTGTAATGAAGTAAGTTTAATTTTATAGAACAGTGAAATCAAAACTTCTTGTCTCCTCAGAAAGCAGTTTATTAAGTTAATGGTCTAACAAACCCCATAAGCAACACTATGGCTATAGAAGTACAATAGTTTAATTGTAATGTGGTCCAAATGCAGAAGACATTGAAATACCTTTTTAACCAACCAGTTCCTGCCACAAAAATACACTGCAGCTTCAATGGTAGTTAAGATACAAACATCAAAATTGATTTTTAATGACTACACAGTTGAGCCCTGTTGCGCAGTTGCTGCTCTCACACACGCTCGATAGGTGGGTGCTGCCTGCCAGGCTTGGAGGGATTATTGGGCTCTCCCCAGAGCTGCCACCACCACTGTGAGGTCCTGCATCCTCTCCTGCAGTCCCTGAACCCAGGTTAGTTCCTGCCAGCTGGTTTTGCCCAAGAGGTAGAATAATCCCTAGAAGCAGGTGGTTGCCTCTGCCAGTACTCACCCTGCCATAGCCCGGGTGGCAGACGTGACCATGCAGCTGGAGGTCAGTAATGCCAAGAGAAGCAAGCACAGGGGTTTCACAGCTCCTGCTTCCCTTCCCCTGAAGGGAAGGGTGGGGACAAAATGTGCTTCTTAAGGAACTAGAAATTTGCTTCTTTATTTGGCTTTCGAAGGCGGTTATAGACAGGGCAAAGTTTGCATAACACCACCTTCTTCCTGCAAACAAACATGTTTTTTTGAAGTGAGGTGGAAGTTTTAGGTATTACTTTAATAGTTTAAAATTCTCAAGAATATATGAGAAAACTTGTCCCAGAAGTTATAGCGTAATAATATCCATAGTATATACATATCTGGACAAAATTAATACAAGATGAGATGACACTTTCATCACAGCAGGGAGACTCAAGAAAAGAACTTGAATATGGATCAAGGCTTTCTGTATTTAATAGAGAAACTCAGGTCTATGTGGTGTTGAAGACGTTTACCTCAGATTGAGATTTAAAAATTCTGTGACCCGGATAGGCTCATATAATGCAATTAATTCCTCCAAATTAGGAATAACTAGAAATCACACTAAGACCCCTAAGTTTGTTGGATTTTTATTTATTCTTACAGTAGTAGTTATATACTAGGGCCTTAAGAGAGGCACTTTTGCCTCTTCAAAGCCCAGTTTTAATGCTGCCGTAAGTGCTATGGGAATATTTGAATCTTCACATTCAAATACTTTCAAACGTAGGAGTTGCATCCACAAGTCCTGTTCAGGGAACATGCATTTTCTCTCACACTGTAATTCTCTGTGTAATATTAAAGGATTCACCCAACCCTTCACGAGAGGCAAGTATTGGAGGACGCCAGTAATGACAAATGAGCTACAATTAGCATGGCATTTTCCAGGTTTAATTGTTCTTTACTTACATGAAAGCTACAAAAATACTTTGAAAGTTCTCACAAACAAGTTTTTATTGGATTGCACAAAACCAAATCCAAAACTGGCTGAGATTCAAACAGCAGTTCACAATTTTTAGCAACGATGCTGGGAGAAATTAATAGTGCTACTGATATCACCAAACAAGGAAGAGATCCAATATATCAAAAGTTGTTCAGGGAAAAAAACTTCAGACAATTAAAACATTTGGACACTGAAACAGAGCTGCTTCCTTAAGAGCTGAAGATGTCATTGCTATCCTCACAGCATTGCAAAACTTAAAAATATACATTAGGACATGCACTTGCCTTCCCCTGAACTCTACTCTTAACAGTGACAGCCGAGCTCCCCACAGGGCACTTGGAAATCTTAGATGGATTCAAAGGTCTGCAAACAAGACAACATTCACAGAAATTTGTGGGGTTTTTTTTCATGAAAAAACACGTTTGAACCTCCAGCCAGAAAAAAATCTGGCAAGTGATATAAAAACCATCATGGAAGAGACAGGAGACAAAGGACACAAAGGTGGTAAAAATATTATTGATTACAGAAGTCAGCTCTCCTCCAAAGCTATGAACATTTCCTTTAATCACTGTTAGAAGAATACTTAAATTTAAATGCCATTATTGTAATATTTTCCTGCTATATAAACCTTTTGCCTAATAATCTCAGAGGGCTTTGTCATGGTAAATATTGTTATCATTGGAAGAGTTGGTAACAAATTTGGTATATGCAAGTTTAGGAATTCAGCTTAGAAACACAGTTTGTACTCTGTGAGTTTAGTTACTGCTATCCTATGCTTTTGCCTTTATGGTAACTAAAATTTGAGAAAAAAAATACTATTTTCTCTCTCAGACCTATTCAGCCCATATTTGGCTAATAGTTCCTGTAAGGCACTGTGCCTTACATCAGGCCAAATAAAACCATACCAAGTTATGATTTAAAAAATTACAGCAAAGACGAATCCAGATTTTGCAAAGTTTACAGCCTGTGAGATTTTCAAGCACATAATATCAACCAAATGAAGACCATGCTTCAGAAAGTGTCCCAATCTTAGTCAAAGACACCTGAGGTTGCACTGAAATGCCTTTTCTTTCAGGGAACAGTGATTTGAACGGAAGCTCAGCACTGCCCTGACCGCAGGCCAGCATGAATCCAGCCCCTGGGTCCCTTCCTATGGGAACACTAGGCAGAGAGACCCTTTTCAAAGAAGGTCAGCCTTTGAAACATGAACTGACCTTCAGCAGCCAAGACTCCCTTCTCTTTTGCAGGCTTTGTGCACTCTCTATTAGAAAGCAGTGCAATGAGTTATATTTTAATTCTCATCTGCTAAACGTCCTTAAAAGTCTGGCGTTGTTCCTGTTCTCACCAAAAGACAGGAACTGAGCATGTTTGAGAGACAAAACTGTCCCTCAGCTCCTCTTCCTCTGCATTTCCCATTTACAGTTACTTCTGCTACCAAACAAAATCCATTTTTAGTGCATAAGAGTGATTTTTGATAATTGGAAGTAGAAGGTATCAGCTCCCTGTGTGTTTCAGGGAAACTTTCTGTGGTCCAAAAGGATCCAGGCTTCTGCACAGCCATGTGCAGCTTTTGGCCATCTCCCTGGGGTGCAGCTGCTTGCAGGAGAGGGAGAGCAGGGAATAGGCTTCTCCTGTTGTCACTTCCATCAGAGAGAAGAAAAGCAGAGGGTACCTGATGGAAAGATGCCCTCAAGGGGGTCCTTGTCTCACAGTCTGGCCTAGGATCCAGACTTGCTTCCAGCTGCTACAGCCAAAGCTCCAACCCTAAATAAAAATATTCTTTCTTTCCTGGTCACATAAAGGGGAGCTGTTTAGTTAAGCCCCGTATCATAAATACATTGTGATATCCAAAGTGAGAATAGCGCTTTTCCCTGCAAAAGCATCTCCTTTTTTATGGAGGCTGATAGGTAAGAAAATGGAAAAGTTTTACATTTCATTTAAAATTGAGCGACTGAGCTTTCTAAATCAATACTGGTGCCCTCAAATCTCAGACAAAAACACTCTGTCAAAGGAAGAAAATGATTGTACTCATCATTCTAGCCATCAAAGTTATTTTGATCAAGTCTGTGTGTATTTTTAATAACGATTTTCTTTCTCCCCCAAAGTCCTGTTATTCACTTGAAGGCAAAATTATACAAAAAGAGGAGATACTTTCTGAAAAAGTGTAAGAACCTCTGAGACAAGATCAATCAGTATTTTGTCAACTCAGGATCTTGAAAAATATGTGTGACAGAAGGGACTTGGAGCATGGCTCTTCACAATACAAGTAGTTTTTAAATATTTATTTTAACAACATATAATGGTGGCAAAACTAAAAAATCAGAGTTTACTCTTTCTTTGCCATCCTTAAAAGTTATTATTGTGAAGATATATATGTATGTATATATATTCATGGCATTCATGTCCTAGTGTGAACAGATGGAAAAGACTTCCTCAATGCTATGAAAAGCCTCAGAAAGAACTACATTTTGAACTTAACAGTTCTGAAATACTCTCACAGTGTTTGAAATACCATCTAAGTCATGCTGAGATTTTCACAAGAAACGTCTGCAAAAGCCACTTGGAATCACAAAGAGCAGAGAGCAAACATTCTGACTAACAGCTTTGTCACACTAGGCTTGGAGCACTGATCCCAGTGCTAGGTAACGTTTTAAAACAAACATTTAAATTTTTTTAACATTCTAAGAAGTGTTGCTTAGAATTTATGAAAAGATAACTATTCAATTTAGAATACATGCTAATAAAGCCTTTCCAAAACTGCAGTACTTTTGCCTACAGCACAAGCAGAGCTATTGATGAGGTATGTGTTCTAATGGAGGAACCTGTGTAATAGAAGACAACAACAAAGAGCAGCTACACACAGATCAGTGACATCATTACCTCAAACAGTTCAACTGCATCTAAGGGGTTGAGGCTGTTGGTCATGCATTACATTTATGCATTTATACACTGAAAATCCATAGATGTATTTGAAAATTTAATGTATACTTGCTATT